>NC_056745.1:215166706-215251706 GCF_019279795.1 Protopterus annectens
GAGGGGTGACCCCTGTCCTAGACATTCACTCCTCTTCAGGTGGACCAACCTTCCAACTGATGGAAAAGGCTTTCGCTGCTGCTGGCGATACTGGACTGTCTATCCCCCCACCCTCCTCTGGTACACTGGTTTCACAAGTCACACTGAGCGGACACCGGGTGCAAGGGCCTCAGGACATATTCCCACAGGAAACCCCTTTTCCGCTGTCTTCCCCAGCTTCTCCCACTGAGGAAGTCCATCGGAAAAGTTCATGTAAGAGGAAGCACATGAACTTCACAGAGGAGTCCCTTACTGAAGACATAGATTTTGATGAGGGGGAAGGATCCCCTTGGTCACCCTCTGAGGTATCCTTTGGTGATATCCTCGAAATCCTTTGACAGAGAGGTGACTGGCAGTCCTCTAATCCGACCTCTGAGGAATCTGTGTTCCTGCCGACCTTTCGCACCCGGCCCCCTACCGCCTGGGTTACTCCACCTGCCGATGAACTTGTTCAGCTTATCGTGCAGCATGCCTGGAAGGCTCCTGACACCGTCAAACCTATTCCCCGGAGGCCAGATAAGATTTTGTCCCCTCCTGCTACTGATCCCCATTGGTCAAAAGTTCTTCCTGTGGATGCTTTGGTGGTGGCAGCCGAAACAAAAAAGGATCTGGCAGAAGAAGAAAGCCAGACTGTCCGTCCGCCTAACAAAGAGTCCCGGGCCCTGGACAGGATAAGTAAGCGCACCTTTGCATCAGCAACCTTTACTATCAGGTCCCTGAATTATATGGCACACTTTACCAGGCTTCAAAGGGATCTCATTTCTGAGCTTTCTGAAGCCTTGGCTGATGCTGTGTCTGATGAGGTCCGTGACAAAGTGACTTCAAGGCTGGCCGCTATTGAGTCTATATCTAACTCCTCTATGCGACTGATATCTCACGCATCAGAAGGAGCATCTAGAGCAGTGGGTTCAGCTGTGGTCTTGAGACGACACTACTGGATGTGCTTGTGTAATTTCGTGGAACTTTTTAAGGCTTCTTTTCTTAACGCTCCCATTGAGGCCTCCTCGTTATTTGGACCTAAAGTTAAAAGCACACTGGCCACATGTGAACAGGACGGTAAGACCCTTTCTGCCGTAGGTGTCCATTATTCTTCCCCTCAACGTGCTTTCTCCCGAAACCAAAAGAGTGGGAAGATATGGTTCAAGAAATCTCAGGGTCCTTTCCGTGACACACAGGCCAAGTTCTCCCCTAGAGGCAGAGGGCAAAACTCACAGGGAAGACTCTCCTTTCGGGGCAGAAGGGGTCCGCGTAACCAGGGTTCCAGGGATTCTTTCCCTTGCCAATCCTACCAGCGCTCCTGAAGAGCAGCCCAACTCCTTTTCTCTGGAGGTGGTAGGGGGACGTTTCTCCTTGTACCCTTCTGCCTGGCTAACCATCACCACTGATTATTGGGTACAAAGGATTATAACCAGAGGTGGTTATATCCTCTTCGATCTTTGTCCTGTCCCTTCAAAAACCCTTCCCGACATTCCACCCAGTCAAAGGGAAGAAGCAGCACTAGAGATAGAAAAGTTGCTAAGAAAGAGAGTCATCCAAATAGTCCCTCCAGACCAGATAGGATCCGGATTCTACTCAAGACTATTTTTGGTGCCAAAGAAAACCGGTGACTGGAGACCAATTTTGGATCTCAGTGTATTGAACAAGTTTGTGAGAGTACAAAAATTCCGGATGGTCACAATACAGTCTATCCTCCCGCTTTTGGAAAAAGATGATTGGATGTGCTCGATAGATCTTCAAGATGCGTACTACCACATAAAGGTGGACAGACCATCAAGAAGATTTCTGCGCTTCTGTGCGGGAGCCAGTCACTACCAGTTCAGAGTACTGCCCTTCGGACTCTCTACAGCCCCCAGACTGTTCACAAAGTGCATGGCAGTTGTCACAGCTCACTTGTGACTTCAAGGATTCCAAGTGTTTCCATACCTAGATGACTGGCTCATTTCTGCCCCCACCAGACATCTGCTGGAAGAAGCCCTGGCATACTCTCTCCTCGCTGCAGAAAGGCTAGGCATAACCATAAAATGGCAAAAATCCAATCTCACCCCATCTCAGTCAACAGAATTCATTGGGGTTATCTTGGACACAAAGAACTGCAGAGCTGCTATTCCAGAGCACATAATTTTAAGGATAAAGCAACAACTGATTCCAATCCTTTCAAGGGAAAACTCCACGACTCACTCGGTTCTACAGCTGTTGGGTTCCATGGCAGCCTCCATCACCAGTGTCCCCCTGGCCAGGTTTCCCATGAGGCTTCTAACAATGGTTACTGCTCACCCAGTGATATCCCTTTCAGCATCCTCTTTCAGCCATGATTCGAGTAACCCACAGGTGCAAACAGGATTTAAATTGGTGGATGACACGCAATCTGTCACAATGGTCTCGCCCCTTCTCGCCCCAGCAACTCAAGGCCACAGTGACTACAGACGTCTTCCTGATGGAGTGGGGGGGGGGCTATGTCAGGGACAGACAGTCCAAGGCGCTTGGTCTGAACTGGAGGCCCATCTGCATATAAATGTTCTAGAGCTGAGGGCGGTGGTCTGGTACATCAACAAGCAAGGTGGAACCAAATCTTACCCCCTTTGTCAAGAGGCCATGAGGATATGGCAATGGGCGATGGCTACCAACCGTTTTCTTCTAGCAACTCACATTCCCGGGAGTTCCAACATGATAGCAGACAGACTCAGCAGGTGCATTCTTCAACCTCACGAGTGGTCCCTGAATCCCTTGATAGAGGTGGAGATCTTCCACCACTGGGGCTATCCTTGCTGCGACCTCTTTGCATCCCCGACCAACTACAAATGCAGCAATTACTTTGCCCTGATTCCCCCTCCGGGACAGTCACCCAGGGATACTCTAGTCCACGATTGGCCCTTGGGTCGTCTTTACGCATTCCCACCCTTCACCCTCATTCCCCAGTTTCTGAAGAAAGCCCGTCGGTTGAAGAGCAAGGTGATCCTCATAGCACCATATTGGCCTCAACAGATTTGGTTCCCCTTCCTTTGGCCTCACCTTCTAGATCGACCATGGATTCTCCATCCAACCCCGGAGTTGATCTCACATTCACAGAACCTGATTCATCCCAACTTGAACAGCCTGAAGCTCACGGCTTGGCTACTCCAATTCCCTTGATTGCCAGGCAGAATTATCTTTCTTTACCAGTACGTGACATTTTCATTGCATCTCATAAGTCTTCCACTAGAATTACTTATCTGAGCAAGTGGAAAAGATTTACCTGTTGGCTGAAAGATAAACAAGTATATCCCTTCTCAGCACCAGTGTTGATAATACTAGACTTTCTGGCCGACCTTTTCCAATCAGGTCTATCGGCCTCTACCATTAGAGTTCATTTGGCTGCAATTTCTAATTTTCACGAGGGTGTCCAAGATTCTTCTTTTATGTCCCACAAATTGTGCAAGACCTTCATAAAAGGTGTGAATCATCTGAAGCCACCTTTTAGAGAACCTATTCAACCATGGGATTTATCATTAGTTCTACAAGCTCTGACAATGCCACCTTTCGAACCAGCCTCTTCTTGCGACCTCAAGCATTTGTCATGGAATACCTTGTTTTTGGTTGCCATTACTTCTGCCAGACGTATTTCTGAACTTCAAGCTTTATGTATCAAAAGTCCATTCTTGATTTTTCATAGAGAGATAGTGTGTCTCGGAGAACTAATCCATCATTTCTGCCAAAAGTGATCTCTGAAATGTCCATTAATCAAACCATTGAATTGCCAGTTTTCTTTCCCAATCATTCAAACAGAGGAGAGTATTGCCTACATACCCTAGATATCCACAGGCAAATCCGTTTTTACTTAAAGAGGACTAGGCCCTTTCGTAAATCTGACCAGTTATTTTTGGCCTTTTCTAGACCTAGATTAGGATCTGCTGTTGCTAAGGTCACATTAGCTAGATGGTTGAAGGACTGTGTGACCTTCATTTATACACAACGTAGTATCTTGTTGCCTACTACTATGAAAGCTCATTTAACAAGGTCGGTGGCAACTTCTGCTCCCTTACATGCCAGAGCTTCTTTACATGACATCTGTGCAGCTGCAACTTGGGCTACGCCTCATAACTTCATCAATCATTACAAATTGGATTTGGCCTCCAGGGGAAGAGCATCTTTCGGTTCTATGATGCTCAGGAATGTCCTTCCATGAGAGCCTCTCAGAAACAGAGGTAGCTGGGGACTCTGTCCCATGCATAAGGAATGAATGAGGATTAACAATATCAGATAAAGAAGTTATGTCTTACCATAACGTTCCATCTGCATTGTTGATCCTCGTTCATTCATTACGACCCTCCCTCCTTCCCCCTCCTGTGGTTTCTAGTGGATCTCACCATCCGGTTCTCTTAGGTTATTTGACCAGAGGTAGCCTCTACCTTCTTTGACTTGCAAACTCAATCTGAGGTAACAGGGAGAGGGGGATTGTGGGTAAGAGTTTAGCTAGAGAGTTTGAAGCTGACGCAAGCTTGGAAAATGGCCAGCTTGGTTCCGAGGTCGGAACCGACACCCATGCGTAATGACTGAACGAGGATCAACAATACAGATGGAACGTTATGGTAAGACATAATTTCTTTTTCTAGACATTCAGATCTCTTAAAGGCTTGCTGTTTGGCATTCATCTGTGGTTAAGACATCCACTCTGTAGATCATACCAGGACCTGCAAACACTTGTTTGTTAAAATACCTACAAATCTAAGCTGACTCATCTCTAACCTCCAGTAAACTTGGCAGAATGTAAAAGTGAGTCCTTGGTAAAACATGATGTGCAGTAACCAGTTGTCTTAGCAGAGGAGAAGAAGAAGCACTACATAGATAAGGGTATCTTTATTCCAGCCATGGTTTATTGTCTTCCACTCATTACGAAAATATATTCATCCATTCTGCAAGCATTACAAGTAGCTCTCTTTACAAAATTTGTACATTCATGTGCCTGGTCTGTGGCATAGAGGGTAAAGCCCTGGCTGCAGCCTAGATGACCCAAAATCAGTTTGCTATCTGGGTGTCGCCAGAGCTGTTGGTGGGAATGAGTAACTCTTGCTAGCTTACCCATCCTGGGAAATGGGAGCTGGTCCCAACCCACTGCAATTTCATTGCCTTTCAAAGTAAATGATGCATATAATGCATAGTAGGTAAGGGATATGTACTTGGATCTGTCAGACCATTTCCATAATAGCCTTCAACTGTGCATGTGCACCAACAGCTTGCACACGCACATGGGGAAGGCATTGTAAGCCTTCACAAATCAAGCATGCATATCAACTAGTGGAGGTGGGGATTTAAGACCTAATAGGAACTCTCTCACGCTGGTGTATCCGATATGATATATCTCTAAAAAAAGGGTATGACAAACATTTCCAGAGGGGCCAATTGGGATCCACCCTTAAGTGCAGTTGGCCTTATTGTCAGGTGGGGTTAGATAAGATAAAACCAGTTGGACTCTCAGGCAGCTGGGGTGAGGGCAACATCTGAAGTGGTAGAAGCAGATGGAAGGATGTAGTACAAGGGAGCAAACAACCTCAATATGTGACTGGATAAAATGCCCACTCAAATTGGCCATCACCATTGGCAGTTGTTTCTATGATCCCAGTATAATGGGGGAAGAATGGGCTGAACACCAGTAGAAGAGAGACTTGTGGTTAGAAAGTGTGGAGGGGAAAAGCAACATAAAAAAAATGTTCCTTACCAGTTTACACAGAAGAAAACACCTAACATTACAGAAAGCCCACTGTTTACCTATATACCTCAACTGAGAGCTTCTGTGTGGCACTGTTATTTTCAGACTCATGCACCTTAACCATTTTCCCCTTTTCTACAGTTCATAACCTGTTGCAAACTATTATGCTTTTGCAGATGTTCTTCATATTGAGCACTGCTGCAGTAGCATAAGCTATAGGTTGTATCCTGCATCCTGATGTACCATCACAGCAGGGTGCTAATTTGCCACAGCCACAGGTGAGTAACTGCTACGGCCAAAGCTGGTTGTTCAGACCACTCATTTTTTTTCTTGGATCCCTCTGATGTTTTCTGTACAGCTACCATGGACCGAGAGTTAGCCATGCCATCTAGGGCTGTTGGGGTCCCCTCAGTGGTCAAGGGAGAAGCACTGTTAGTGGTTATGGGAGGAGGGACATGGAGTTTGACCTTGCTTAGCTAGAATGTTCTGCCTATCCCTGAGGAAGCTGCTGCTGGCAGTATAGGCCTATTTGCCGTAACTTTCAGAAAAAGACAGAAAACTAAATATTTAACTTCTCTAGTGTCAATTTCTCTGGACAGAAGTAATTTATTGGTCCTAACCCAAGGTCATATGCAAGCTATTGACCCTTCTTGTAAGGTGGATTCTGCTAAAAGGTAAAAGGGATTCCTCTTTCCAGAAGAGGTTCAAGATGTGGAATCTGTAGGGGAAAATGAAAGGACAGATACAGTTTTTTCCCTTTCGGTTTCTGATTCAGATTCTGAGGAGAGTATGGTATCTGAATCTCCTTGTGAGGATTCAGTTTCTCTGAGACTGTTTTCCAGAATGAGACAGTTTTCAGTGGGAGAACACAGAGGTTTCTCATTCTGTTAGAAATTAGTGTGAATTGCTACAAATGGAATTTCCAGAACCCTCAACAATGCCGCAGTGCTGTCAACATTGAAGGATGTATTTGTCACAACCTGTGGTGTCCGTGGCAACTAACCTGCTGCCCCAAGAAAGCAGGTAGAACGTACAAAGTTCCTCAGTCTTTTACATTTTTATACTGAAATCCCAGTCCAGACCCAGCAGTTATAGCTTCAGTAAATCCTGCTTCTGCCAAGCATTTTGTTAATTCTAATCCTTCTCTTTCAGACAAGAATGGTAAATCTGTTGATAAGTTTGGGAAAAAATGTAGGCTTCTGCAACTTTGGTTTTCAGTATTCTGAATTATTGGGCTCATATGTTAGTTTATACAGACTAATTGTGAAAGTATGAGGAATACTTTGGCTGCAGTTTTCTCTTGTGAGGAAAAAATTGCTTTGTGTAGTACAGTTTCTTCTGTTTCTCAAGTCACTACTCATTGTTTGAAGTGTTTATGACTTTGTAGATACTGCTTGCAGGGCTGTTGTCACTGGTACTGTCCTGAGAAGGTCTGCCTGGCTGCATTCCCAGAACCTCTTGGAAGATGTGAATAATGAAATTTTGAATTCTCCTTTAGATCAAGATTTAGTTTTTGTACCATCTGCTACTGAGGTTATCAGACAATGTGACAAGAGATGTAAGCTGATTCAGGGAATTTCTCAGATTTTTCAGCCCTGTTTCTCTATATTTTCCAAGGGATTTTCATGCTCCCTCAGCCAATTTTTTTCCCAAACATCTTTATTAAATTTACACATGACGAGGGCAATCTTACATTTATATAAATGAAAAACATACAAAATGATATCACTTTAGTTACACAGTTTACGTCACAGACACCATTGAAACAACTGTAGTTGTAAACATTATACATCACTTATAAACCATCCAGTCATTGTCAGTTAAGCATTATATAGCTCATGCAAATCATGCCTCTTAAACCTCGTTCCTGCTCTGCATATATTGTTCCCACAATTCCCATTTTTTTCCTCTATAGTTTGCTCCTTCCCTTTTCTGAAGATCCCAATTCCAGTTGTTTTATTTATGTTACTATATTCACTACTACTAGTAAAGTTGGTCTAGACATTGATTTCCATTTTCTAGTAAATGCTTTATTGGCAGCCACCATAATTAGACTCAGCAAGGCTTTATTATGTCTAGGCAGTTCCGATTCTGTAGTGTAACTCAAAAAAATCATCTCCCCAGTCACCCCAATCTGCTCGCCCAGCATCTCCGATAGAGCGGTCTGCAGGGAATCCCAAAAATCTGCCAGCTCATCACACTTCCAAAAGATATGTTCCCAGCTTCCTCTTTCTTGCCCGTCACACAGCCAACATTTGTTATGCACCTGAGGAAAAATTCTTTGGAGTCTACTTGGGGTATAAAAATACCTATGTAAACACTTCCAGGCAAAGAACCTAAATCTTCTAGACTTTGTTGCATATTTGGGAGTTATACATATATCCCCCCATTGTCTCTTTGTGAATTGCTTATCTAGTCTCTCTTCCCAATCCTTTCTAAGCTTCTCTGATTGATTCTTATAATTATTATACAGTATTTTATATTGTTTACTAATTATTCCTTTTTTAATGGCAGTTTCTGTTCTAGATTCTATTAAAAACTCTACCAGTGCCGGTCTTTCATTTAGGAGCCCCCTATTTCTTTCTCTTTGCCTGTACTCTGATAACAATCCTTAATAGTGAAGGCAATCTCTCACCTGCAGTCCAAATTAATTCTTGGCCTCTTCACATTCTATTACCTTTCCTTTTCTAGTTATTTGCTCCCAATCCTTTGGTTCCTTTGCCAGTTTTCTTCAATAAATTCCAGCCCCCTCTTGCCTATTATCTGTATCCTTGACCACAGTCAACCCTATCGGCAAAATCTTTTTTCTCCATTCTCGTGCTGGTTTGTTTCTTAGAATACTCCCTGCTATTTTATGGATATAATACTCTGTATGATTTTGGTTGTTCTCCTTAAGAGTCTGTATCCAAAATCCGAATCTCTCATTTCTTGAGCTTCCTTCCAGTGTCAGCATCATTCCTTTCCACATAGTTTTCTGCTTGTGCTATGTATAAGAGCCTTAACTGTGTTGCTCTAAAGTATCCCCTCAAATTAAGTAATCCTAGTCCTTGTTCTATTGGTAGAATCAGCTTATCCATCTTGACCCTTGTTGTCTTCCCTTCCCAGATAAAATCCTTCAAGTCTTTTTTAATTGCTATCCACAACTTCTTCTCCGGTTGATTAAAGTATGACCTGTGTATAAGACTAAAGGGACTAAAAACATTTTAATGGCTTGTATCTTGGTATCCATATCCATATAACAAAGCGTCTCAGTTTTTTGTATTATCTTCTGTTTAGTCTCTTACCACATATCCTTAGCTACCACCAGAGTCATTTCTAATCCATACTCCTAAATACTGCATTTTATCATGTCCCCATAAAGATGGATATTATTGGACCAATTCGTGTGTGGGTACATAATTTACCGCTATTGCCTTTGTTTTAGCTTCATTAATTTTATATCCTGAGAAGATTTGAAACTGTGTCTTAAAAATGTTCCACAACACTATAATGTCCCTTTTTGTTTTTTTCATGTATAAAATAATATCATCTGCAAATAGAGACAGCTTTTCCTGACTACCATACCAATTATATCGTTGAATTTCTGAGTCCCTTATTTTCTTTGCCAATGATTCTAAATATAATGCAGACAACAAAGTGGAAAGTGGACAACCCTGCCTGCTTCCTCTACTCAAGCATAAATAATCGGAGAGGACCCCACCCCCTTTAATTTGTGCCTCCGATCCCTCATATATTCTTCTAATCAACCTTATGATTGTATCAGGGAAAGGAAATGCTTCCATTTCCCTGCTCATGAAGTCCCAGTCTACTCTGTCAAATTCTCTGGATCAAGACCTACCAAAAAATGTGGTACTTTCTTACATTCTGATTCCCTCTGGATCATCAATGTTCTGTTAATATTGTCAAATATTTGCCTCCCCTCCACAAAACCACACTAATCCAGGTCTATCAATTTTGGTATGACCTTTGACATTCTGTTATCCATTATAGACATAAGCACTTTATATTCATGGTTTAGTGATGAAATGGGCCTGTATGAAGCTGGATATGCTGGATCTTTACCCTCTTTAGGTATTACCATCACTACCATCTTCTTCCAGGATGCTGGTACTTCTCTTCTTAAGATACTGTTAAACAAAACCTTCCAGATCTTTATCAGTTTTTTCCCTCCTAACTTCCAAACTTCCACAGGAATGCCATCTATTCCTGGGGACTTTCCTGTAATGCCCTCAGCCAATTTTGGCAAGAAACAAACAGTTTCAGCAGAATGCTTTAAGCAGATGTTTAAAAAGCAATGGCAGAGACATTCCAAAATGCTGGTACCCCTCATAAAAAGGGCAGTCAGACAACACAGAATGACTATATGTGGGACTTTATTCCCCTGTCCCACCATGGCAATCCATTGCCCCTTCCAGAAAGTCTGAATCTCCATTTCTCTCCCTGTCTCCCTCTTTGGCAGTAGATTGTTTCAGACAAATAGGTCCTGAATGTGATCTGTCTAGGATATAGATGACAGTGGGAGGAAATTCCTCCTTTTCAAGGGATTCATCTGCCAGACTAAAACCTTCTCTTCCCTCCTGTCCTACATATGTTGTCTCAGGCGGTAATAGAAGCAGTTCCTCCTTCCCAGAATGGACAAATGGGTTTATTCAAGAATGTTTTTAGTGCCAAAGAAAGAAAATTCCTAGAGTCCAGTTCTGGAGCTTTCTTTCCTGAGTCAGTTTGTGATAGTGTCTAAGTTCAAAATGCTTTCACTTCACTGTCCCCTTCATTCTCATTTAAGTTTTTTAGTAATCATATTATTTAAAAGATGTGTATCATCACACTCCTATTCATCCAGATTTCAGGTGTTTCTTAAGGTTTTGTGTGCCTGGATCACATTATCAGTGCTTAGTCCTACCCTTTGGTCTGTCCACTGCTCCAAAAGTGTTCACAAAGTGTCCAGCTCCTGTCATACCCAGTGCAGGTCACAGGGTAGCAACATTTTACCATATTTAGATGGCTTGCTTATCTTTGCAGAGTCCTTTTTCAAAGTGCCAGGAATCTGGCACTGGAGTAAGAGATCTACTTCACAAGCTGGTATTCCAAGAGAACATTCAAAAGTCTTTTTTTTTTACTCCATCACACAAGATTTTGTTTCTGGGGTGCGTGCTCAATATAAAAACTTTTCTTCTACAGGAAAAAATAGATCTATATTTAGATTAGATCTATTCTTGGATTTTTTGCTCAGACTTATCACAATTAGGAAATACCTTGGGATTCTGGGTCTCACGGCATCCATGTTTCTCATGATACCTCTTTCAAATTTCCACATAAGAAGAATAACAATAGTATCTGAAGTCTCTTTGATCTCAGCATCAACACCCATTGTCTTTTCAAACTACAGTTCTGGGATTTGTGAAAATAGAAATCACTTGGTGGAGAAATCAAACATTCCTGAATCCAGGCCTCACATATTCCTACTCTAAAGCAGTCAGTCACTGCATCTTCCTTGGACTTTGCCTTGGTGGCAGTGTCACGGAGAATAAAAGAACAAGGTCTCTGGTACATAAAATACAGAAAAAAATATGTCAACATGAAAGAGATTCCAACTCTTTTAAAGGTTCTCAACTCTCTGAATCATCTGTGATCCTTAGAACCTCTTCAAGTAGTCATAAACAACACCACTGTGATGCAGTGCATAAACAAGGGGGGCAAAATCTTACCCCTTTTCCAGACTAGCCATGCTAGCATCAGATGTAGCTTTACAGCAGATTCCCACTGTGCAGGCATCTTAACTTTCAGTCAGAGCAAAATTGTGTATCAGACAAGATGAGCAGGAAAAAGGCAGATCCTCATGAATAGAAACTAGATCAGGGAAGTTTCCAAGATTTGATCCATCTGTGGGAAATTCCTCAGACCTTTCTGCCTCCTATCTAAATAATCAACTGGCAAAATTCTGCTCCCATCACATCATGAAATAAAGCCAGGAAGACAAATGCTTTTTCTTTTTCTTTTCCTTGGACAGGAGTGCTCCTGTGTGCTTTTTGCCCTTTCCACTGATATCCAGGGTACTTCTGAAGATTCAGAGGAATCCCCAAAGATCATTGCTGTGACTCCCTTCTATCCCAGGCAATATTGATTCTCCCTTCTTTTGGAATTGGCCAGGGGCAATTACCACAAGCTTCCTCACAGACTGGATTTTCTCACACAATAACAGGGGTGTTTGATACATCCTGTCCCCAAATAACTACAGCTGATTTCCTGGATGATAGCGTCTTAATATCTTTTAGGGAACTGTTTTCTGAGGATGAACACCAGGTCTTAATGGAGACAATAAAGCATGCTACTAAAAAATCATATACAAGCAAATGAAAAAGGTTTTCTCTGGGTATAAATCCCTGTGTCACAAGACGGGTTGCCAGCTGGCTCACTAACAGAACCCACACTGTAAAAGTAGCCCACTCCAAATCCAGCACCAGACAAGTGACAAGTGCAGTACCTCAGGGTTCAGTCCTGGGACCTCTCCTGTTTGGTATCTACTTCTCTGAAGTACAGGCTAGCACAGAAGGCCTTTGGCTAACGAAGTTCTCGGATGACTGCAAACTAGGAACCATAGTAGAGTCCCCAAATGATGTGGACATCCTACAGAAGGGCCTCACTGAGACAGATGCCTGGTGTCATGGCCTCAAGCTCAATGTCAAAAAGTGCATTGTCATCTCCTTTGGTTAAAACTCTGTACCCATGAACTACCACATAGGCGGCAGTCTACTTAACGCAGAATGTGTGATAAGAGACCTTGGGACCCAGGTGGACAGTAGTCTCTCCTTTGATAATCACATTGCCACAGTAGTCAGGAAATCCTTCTACGTGGCACACCTCATCACAAACGAGTTCTCATCCAGGAAAAAAAGAGGTCATTGTTCCCCTCTAACACTCAAACTTATAATAGAGTACGAAAAAACAAAAAACAAACTGTAGAAATCACAAAAAAACAGCCAAAGCGCAAGCAAAACTTATTTATTGAAATACAGTGAAGTGCTTTTCGTTTGTAAAATAACAAACTTCATCAGACTAAAACAGTGTTGAACCACAACTGAACTTCTTAAATAGCATTTTATAAGCCCACCCTACACTAGAAAGGAAATGTCATAACAAAATTTTAACTTTTTAAAAATATAAAGCACATGTATATAAAACACACATATATAAAATACATTAAATAAATTCCTTCATTAATAAATAAAGACATCCTAGCTGATTATTATTAATTAAAATATTTCTTGTTATAGAAAAATATATATAAAAAAATATATAAGTAAACATACTTATTAAATCACTACCCTAACACCAGTCAGCATTAATTAAAACCAGCTTACAAATGATCTCACCTAAGTAATGCTTTTAGCCTGAGTATACTATTGATTGCACACTAGTCATTCAAACCCGGCCATACATAAGTATGTAGTTTTAGTTGGCAGATTAATTCTGCTCTTTCTAAATGTAGCATCCATGCACCCCCCCCCCCCCCCCCAGTTGCTCATGGACCTGTTGGATACCACAAAATTCAAATCTGTGTTCACCTAACTCCTGTATTTGTTTTGCAAGTGCATTTTTTAAACTCATCTTTCTAATGGCATATAGGTGCTCATATACTCTTTATTTTATGGTTCTAGTAGTCTTCCCTATATAATAAGCTGGACAGTGCTTACACATTGCCACATATACCAGCCCTTTCGAATTACAATTTAGGTTATCACATATATTATATTTCTGACCATTAATTTGAACATATTTACCCTCATACATATGCTTGCACAAATTCCACATTCCCCATTTTTTATGCCTTTTACTTGGTGGTTTTTTATTTGACACATTTCAAGAAAAGTTTTTAAATTCTTGCCTCTCCTGGCTGTCATTTTTACACCATCCTTAAATTTATTAATGAAGAGTATATGAGCACCTATATGCCATTAGAAAGATGAATTTAGCAAATGCACTTGCAAAACACATACAAGAGTATGGTGAACATAGATTTGAATTTTGTGGTATCCAACAGGTCCATAAGCAACTTAGGGAGGCCCATGGATGCTCCATTTAGAAAGAGCAGAAGTAATCTGGCAACTAAAACTACATTCTTATGTATGGCTGGGTTTGAATGACTACTGTGCAATCAATAGTATACTCAGGCTAAAAGCATTACTTAGGTAAGATAATTTTCTAAGCTGGTTTTAATTATTGCTGACCTGTGTTAGGGTAGTGATTTAATAAGTATATTTACTTATATATATTTTTTATATATATTTTTCTATAACAAGAAATATTTTAATTAATAATAATCAACTAGGATGTCTTTAGATTATTTATTAATGAAGGAATTTAGTTAATGTATTGATCTGCAAGGCCATGGAACTTATTATCATGGAACTTATAAACAAAGACATTGGCAACCTTCAAACACTGGACCCCACCCAGTTTGGGTTCGTGAAGGGCCGATCTTGTCTCCTGAACGTGATTGACTTCTTCGAATCAGTCTCCAGAGCCGTGGATGAGGGTAAGGCAGTCCACACAGCCTATCTGGACCTCGCCAAGACCGTTGACACCATCCCCCACTCTGGAATCTGAGATAAACTTACTAAGCTGGGCATTAATCCCTACGTCACTTGATGGGTTGCCAACTGGGTCACTGACAGAACCCACACTGTAAAAGTAGCCGACTCCAAATCCAGCTCCAGACAAGTGACAAGTGGAGTACCTCAGGGTTCAGTCCTGGGACCACTCTTGTTTGGCATCTACTTCTCTGAAGTACAGGCCATCACTAAGGGACTCTGGCTAACAAATTTCGCAGATGACTGCAAACTGGGAGCCATTATTGAATCCCACAAATGATATGGATACTCTACAAAAGGGCCTTACAGAAACAGATGCTTGGTGCCAGAGCCATGGGCTCAAGCTCAGTACTAAGAAATGTATAGTTATCCCCTTTGGAAAAAAACATGTACCCGTGAATTACCACATAGGTGGCAGACGCTAAACACCGAAAGTGTGATAAGAGACTTAGGGACACAGGTGGACAGTGTTCTCACCTTCGATAACCACATCGCCACAACATTCAGGAAATCCTTCTATGTAACACACCTCATCACTAAGGGCTTTTCATTCAGAAAAAAGGAGGTCATTGTCCCACTGTACTCATCCCTCATTAGACCCATTATAGAATACAACGCTTCATTTGGTATGTACCTCTCAAGACATCTGCAACAACTGGAAAGACTTCAAAAATACCTCACTAAAAGAATCACAGGTCCATAGCAGATACCCTCTGCTGACCGCCTTAAAAAACTCCAGCTATACTCTGTTGTATATCGTCTACTCAGAGGCGATCTCTGCTTAACATACAAGGCCATGTCAAACCCAGAGCTGTTGGACATGCTACACTTAAAGAAATCCCAATTCCTCAGAGCCACACGCTCCAGGGAATCTAAACATTGTCATCACAATAAACAAAGCATGCTGGAGGGATAGATTCCTGACCCAGAGATTCCCCAGACTCTGGAACAGACTGCCCATACACGTCAAGCAGAGTGCCTCTTTGGCCCTCTTCAAAAGGAACCTTGACGATTGGATGGGAGAAAGGAAATTCACCCAGGGGATCACGTCAGTTGCCCTGCTAGACAGGGGTCCAGGGAAGTAAATAGTGTGGGAAGAAATAGTCAGGGAATTGTTATGGCTAGGCTTGTATAGGCCCTACAACCGATAGCCTAGTACCAACCTATGAACCTATATATGTGTGTTTTATATATATGTGCTTTATATTTTTAAAAATTTTAAATTTTGTTATGACATCATTTCCTTTCTAGTGTAGGGTGGACTTATAAATTGCTATTTAATAAGTTCAGTTGTGGTTTAACACTGTTTTAGTCTGATGATTTGTTATTTTACAAACGAAAAGCGCTTATAGCCATTATAGAGTACAACACCCCTTTTAGAATGTACCTCAGAAGACATCTGCAGCAGCTGGAAGGCCACAGAAGTACCTCACAAAGAGGATTACAGGCCTCAAACAGATTCCATACACTGACTGTCTCAAAAAACTCCAGCTTTACTCCAGAGCATATTGTCTACTTGTAGGTGATCTCTGCCTAACATATAAAGGTATGTCAAACCCTGAGCTGTTGGACATGCTACACCTAAAGAAATCCCAATTCCTCCGAGCTACACGCTCTAGGGACCTAAACCTTGCATGCTGGAGGGATAGATTCCTATCCCAGAGAATTCCCATACTCTGGAACAAGCTATCCATCTTTGTCAAGCAAAGTTCCTCATTAGCACTCTTCAAGAAAAATCTTGATGAGTGGATGGGAAATAGGAAATACACCCCAGGGTTCACTTCTGTGGCTCAGCTCGACAGGGGCATAGGAAAATAAATTTCTTGGGTGGCTTAAGCCAGGGAACCTTGTTGGCTAGGCTTACTTAGGCCCTTGGGCCGATAGCCTAGTACCTACCTATGAACCTATAGTGCCAACAACATAACCAGCATCCATTCAGGGCTATTGTTTCTCTCATTGTGGAGTATTTGTGCAAGTTATTATCTTATGGCCTGTCTTACCCTCTATCAAGGTTAGTTTGTTGGCCACTTTACAATGGTTGTCCATGGATCCCCCTCTTTCACTGCATTCTCATGTGAAAATATTTTTGACGAAGGTGCTTCATAAGAAGCCTCCCATAAAACTGGTGGTTCCTCATTGGTATCTTAATTTTGTGTTACAGAAGCTAATGCTCCATTTGAACCAGCATATTTGGCTGACTTGAGATTCTTAACATGGATAATAGTTTTTCCTGATTGTTCTAACGTCTACAAGAAGAGTTTCTGAGTTGCAATCTCTTATGGTGAGTCAGCCTTATCTTTCACAGAGGTAGGGCTCCTTTGTGAACTAATCCTTCTTTTATGCTTAAAATGGTATCCAAGTTTACTTTGTCAGACTATCCATCTCCATGTTTTCTTTCCAGAACCTAAAAATGAGGGATAAAGGATTCTTCATACCTTGGATATTGACAGAGAGCTCAGGTACTGACAGAACAAAATCTTTCAGAACTTCTGATCAGTTGTTCATTTCTTGTGAAGGTAAGGAAAAGGGATAGCGTGTGTCAAAGCAAACTGTTTCCAAGTTGTTGTCTCAGGCTATTAGCTTTTGTTATTCCCACCACAACAAAACTGTTACAGGCATGGTCAAGGTACAGCCTACCAAGGCCTTGGCTTTGTCTGTAGCTTTTTGGAAAAGTTTTGACTCCAGAAGTATTCTAAATGCAACAACTTGGTCCTCTGTACATACTTTTACAAAGCACTATAAACTAGATTCCTTTTCCATGTCTAGGACAGGCTTTTCTAGAACCAGTCTTCAGGGGCTCCTGGATCCTTCCTCCTATAACTCCTACTTGTTCTAAGCTATTGTAACCTGCTCATATTACTTAGGATATTGCAGCAGTGATTAGTATGAAGAACTTATTATTCATCTTTCTTTTCTTAAAGATCCCTGTTTTCTGATCAGAAATAAAAGCACATTTCAAGAATCTAGGAAAAATGTAACTGCTATTGTTCTGGTCATATAATTTAACTTCTTCCTAACCTTGTTTCCCTCTGCATACCTTGCTCTGACTCTACATTTTATTGTCATTCTTTCAGCATGCCAGCTCTGATTTTTCAGTCTGTGTATAATGCATGTATATATCGTCTTTTGTCAGTCCTCTGTATATAATGTCATTTATCTATTATTTTTATTCCTTCGTCAACTCTGATATTTACTTTGTATGTAATATATGTATATATTGTATTTTGCCATTCACTCTATACGTGTATCTGCTGTGTTTACCCTGGGCTGAGACTGAAATAGATCCAGTGGAATCAGTGCACTACCCTGGTTAACAAATTCAAAATAAGAATAAAATAGTATAAAATAAACACAGTGCAGTTGTGTAAGAAAACTTCACGTAACAGTCATTTGAATGATCACTGCTGTAGTAGCCTATACCTCGCTCCACCCCTCTTGGAATTTTGTATGCTTTTTTTATGGCAGAGTGTTTACATGTATTTTCTCTCAGGGCTTAGCCTCCCACTATCAGTTGTCATGAAAGCCATGAAGGGCTTGGTGCCTAAATGTGTCCTTTTAGTCAGCTCGAGCTGACTAATGGTTGGTGAGTGAAAGATGTCCTAAAGCTTTGGAAACTGGCTGGCTGTTATATCCTATGCAGGATATAACCCACATAGCTTAGGCTACTGCAGCAGTGATCATTCAAACTTCTACTGTTATGGTAAGCTTTCTTAAAAAACAGTACTTCCTTCTCTAAATTTAGTAAAACTAAAAAGATTCAAACACCCGTTATATGCACCAACTTAACTTTCTCATTTTGTGGACCTACAGTCTGGAACTCAGTCCATCCCTGCATTATAGAAACCAAACCATTGTAGGAATTCACCCTACATCTTAAGGCTTACCATTACTCAAATGTCAAATTCCATTGTTTCTCTGAATTTACATAGATTCTTAATGTCTTTGTGTGTTACTTGACCAAGATGTAACATGGAATGAGAACCAACCACAAGTTTTGACTTGTCTGAATACATGAGCACTATAAACTTCTTTTGTTAAGCCTGTGGTTTGTGTATTTCTCTGTCTCTCTTCTGCAACTGGGTGAGACTGAAAAATACCTACTAATCCCAGTCCCCTCGTGTCTAAAATAAGTAAATACATCTCAGGAAAAAAAAGCTGACTGGCCTGTTTAAAAAAAAATGTCTCCCCACTTATTCTGCAAGGGATCTTTGCCACCTGCATCCTTGAATTTAATATTATTAACATCAAGGTTACTGTATCCCAGGGCAAGAGCAAACTCCAACTGCTGTGACCTCATTTGATGAACACATGTTTTGGTCAAGTGCATACATCTGAGCACTTTATGTTTGCACTTATATGGGGATACTAACCAAGAGACCCCACTGCTTTTACTGTTTTCATTGCACAAACATCAGTTTTTGCTTACTGTATTTTAATAGTATATATCAGATTTTATTTGACATTTTCCATTTGTCACAGATCTCATGTCCGTCTTCATTACCACTTGTTATGCAGCAGTATTGTACTTCTGTATTATACTGTGGACTGATTCTGTTATTCTGTAACACTTTGACTAAGATATCCTTTCCCTTTTGATAGACTTAGATAAACAGAAGGATTCAGTTTAAATGTACCTTTCTGAAAAAATGATAATCGTGTTAAATCTGTGTGTGCCTTAAATAATATTTTCTGTTTTTTCTTTTGTTTTATGTAGAAAAGACCAGGAGTCAAAACTAAAACAAGAGGGCTTTGACAAGCCACTCATTCTCCGTCACTATGAAGATGCTAGAAAAGAAATCCATTCTAAGTACAAGAAGCAGGCTTTAAAGGTTCCGCCTCCAGTGCTAATCAGTGGGAAACCCCGCATTCCAGAAATAAAGCAAGAAGATGTCTCCCTGCCAAAGCTACACTACTCACTCCCGGATGGCTCATCACTGATACAGTATCCTTAAGTCTACATGTTGACTTCTGTTTGCATAAAACGGACTCCTTAAGTACTTGATGGCTTATGCAAATCCTGAATACCGTCAGCAATGGCATTTTAGTTTGTAAAGTTATTTTGTACATCAGTGTTTTCATTTTAAAATTCATAACTAGGATAATTCAGACACTACACCTTGCCATTCTGGTATATTTTAGTTGTAAAATATAATAGTTCAGTGTCATACGGAGATCTTGGATTGAGCTAAACTTTTTATTGGGCATAACTTTAAATACATCCTATTTGTTGGGGGATTAGGAAACTCCTACTTTTTCCAAATTCCTTTTGCCCCACCCATCCTCTAATTATTCTTCATTTCCATTTGTGGCTTAGAGCAGCAAAGTCTGTACTGCTTAGATACTCTGTGCTAAATTTCCTATGTATTCTAAAGGATGACCACTGACAACATCATTCGCACTATGGTATAATTGTTTTTTTTTTTTTTTTTTTTTTGAGCAACAAGACCTTGCTTTTTACCCCCTGTTATGTAGTTGTCTGGTCCTCTTGCAATAGAGTAATATTTTGTGATCAACAACTGAACAATGCAAGGAAATCAGGTATGTGCCTCCTGATTGGGCTCTATTCTTTATTATCACACAAATGACTAGATGATTTTTATGGATTTAGCAAGACCACCACTAATAAAGGACCACAGCTATCTATCACATCCAGTTCAATTTTCACAAAAAAAAAAAAATTGCCAGGGTGTCTCATACAGTAAGTGTTTCCCCATAATTCATTTTTGTGTAACAGCTCGGTATTTGGTATTCTTGATCCATTGCAGGAGTTGCATATATGGTGTGCTGACATAATTTTCTCTAGCTTTGTACTGAATGTGTTAACATAAAGATCGTTGCATATATAAATTCCTCAGTTCATGAGCTAAATGGGGATGGGTCTCTTAGATATGAGACCTGCAAAACAGAAGTAGAGCACCATGTATGCAGAATGTTGATATTAAACAACCTTGAAACTATGTTTGGATAATAAAACTAAGGGCAAAGAGAGACACTTTTTATAGCATAAGAAGCTACAGCAATCATTGCTTTCACATTATTGCTACACCTCTGCTAATAGTCCTGGTGATCTTGACTGCAGTGGATAGTTCACCCATTTCGAAAAATGCTCATAAAAGGCAGGCTCAAGAGTTTTAAAAAAATGAAGTGGTTCAATTTCAGTCACTTAACTTTTAATAAAATAATTAAAACATGTAAGTATTTATGTTCAGCAAACACTTTCTCAAGAAAATCATAAACACCTTTCACAGCTCAGTTTATATAGAAAAAAGTGATAAAACAATGATGAAAGTAGTTAATGACATAAGCTTCTCATTTTCAAAAAAAGGCATGCTTGAGGCTACATGCTTCATTCAAGCCTGGTGTAATAGCATTAAACACAGCAGTCCAAAACTACTCTTTTTGCTCAGTTTTAATAATATCACCCTCCCTAAAGACGATATACACATTTTGCATCACAAATCAGTTATTAAAATGTTATGGTGGCCACTGTGGTGCAGCGGTTAGCGTTGTCACCTCACAGCAAGAGGTTCTCCGGTTCGATCCTCGGCTGGGGTGCCTTCTGTGTGGAGTCTGCATGTCCTCCCTGTGGTCACATGGGTTTCCTCCAGGTGCTCCGGTTTCCTCCCATATCCCAAAGACATGCTGTAGGTGGATTGGACACTCTAAATTGGCCTTAGGTATGAGTGTGTGTGTGTGTGCCTTCAGTGGAAGTTTGGGCGCCGGGCTGGCAGCTCAACACTGTAAAACTCTACTGCCAATCATGAGTGGACAGGTGATCTGCTGTGGTGACCCCTAACCGGGAAAAAGCCGAAAGAAGAAGGTATATTTTAAGCATGAAAGAGTGTTTTGACAACAGAGTCTTTTCTTTACATCCTGTTACATGATGAAAGTATAAATTTATTTGGAATGTTGTGTATATGGCTAAGTATAGTAAATGCACATTCCTGTGTTGGGAAAACCAATAGGAAACTGAAAGAACACTTTGTGAAGCATGTTTCTGATATCAGGAAACAGTGCGTAACCATTATATTTTATAATGAAGTTGTAGTTGTGGTTGTGGATTGCATCCTGTAGTGGTTACAGCAGTGCTGTTTTTGTGAAAGTGTACCAGAGATTATCAGTGATGGGGTGAAATATGGATGCACTGAATGGAGAATATTGGCTGATTTATCAGCAAAGAAAATAAGTGTGAATAGCTATCTTTTATAGTATTCTGTATGTCAAAGTAAGTAATTCTTGCAAACAGAACCTAACCGAATTGTAGATCTGTGTCACATGCCTACTTGTTCCTCTACTTAACATGTACTAACACTGCAACCAGCAAACATGTGTACCTCATGTCTTTTAGCACAAATAAGGAGTCATGTTAAAATGCTTCCTTCTCCAGTGACCTGCAATATGAACAGTGTGTGTGTGTGTGTGTGTGTGTGTGTGTGTCCTTCAAAACATCTAAATCCCATAACATCTAATTTCATAACACTGAGACCAGAACATCTAAAATCCATAACACTGAATTTCATAACATCAAACAGTACAAATCACATGACAATAACATTCCGTCCACATATAATGACACCAAACTACCAAACACTTTTTACTACGTTTCTGCAGGGGGGCTTGATACAGTGTTAACTTTTTCTCACTGTAGTGCGATCTTGGAGTTGGTATATTTAATTTACGGGGAGGTGTGGGGTGCAGAGGGGCTTGCCCCCCTGCAGAAACGTAGTAAAAAGTGTGTTTGTTGTAGTTATATGTGGAGGGGATGTCATTTTCTTGTGATAGATGTTCTGGTCTCAATGTTATCAAATTAGATGTTATGGGTTTTAGATGTTTCAAAGTAGGCCGTTATGTGTGCGCGTGCGTGTGTGCATGTGTGTTCATCATTAGGATTACTGCTATAGTAGCCTTAGTTATATGGGTTTGTATCCTTACAACTGACCAGGTTCCAGAGCTTCAGGGCACCTTCCATGCACCCAGATAATTAGCTAACTAAAAAGACAGGTTTGGATGCCAAGCCCTTCAGAGCTTTCCTACTGCTAATGCTTCCTGGTGCTGGGCAATTAAGTTCCCTGCAGGGAAAAAAATCCACTTTTAATTTTCATGGCAAAAATTCTACATTTTCTGTAAAATAATATCTTAAAGCTAGGAGAAAGTGTTTCTAATGTTCTAATGAATGTCATGTGACTTTTTTTTAACTTACATGGAAAGTATATTTTTAAATAAATTAAAACTACTTTTTCTGAAGTAAAAGTTGTTTAATTTAACTTTGGGGCTAGAGTAAGTGTTTAAAACTCTTTTTGCTGTTTTTTTTTTTTTTTGAGGAGGCGGGTGAATGCATTACCTTTTTATTACTTAACTTCTGCTGTTCCCTGAGAATCAGACATCTTTTTTGACTTAACCATGGACCAACCTACGAGTTCCTCAGTACTTCCTTCTTCCAGCCAGAAAAGGAAGGAAATTAATAAAATAACAGCAATTGTCACTCCAGCAGGCTGCTAAAGTGTCGCAGCTGCAGACACATGACTCTGCTATGATCATTACTGGCTCCTCAGATTATTCATGTTTTGTTTTCTTGTCGCCTTCTGGTGTAGTCTATACAGCTGCTATGGACCAGCAGTTAGATATCTCCTCTGTAGCTACTGCTGTTGAAGTGCTCGTGGTGGTCAAGGGAGAGACACTCTTGATGGTCCTGGGAGAAGGGGCAAGGAATTCATCTATGTATGGCCAGGCTGCTGTGCCAATACATAGGGAATTTTTTTTCTGGCAAAAGTTAAAAGGAATCAAAAACTTAGACATATATGTTCTACTGTCTCAATCACTTTGGATAAGAGTGATATATTAGACTTAGCTCAGGTTTTATTTCAGGCTCTTGAGAATTCCAGTTTATTTGTTTCTGGTAAGAGAAATAAGGGATTCTTTGTTTTCTCAAGAGGTTAACTATTTTGACCACAAAGTACTTGTGAAGGGGCAGATTCTATTTTGTATCATCAGGTTAATGATTCAAATTCTGGGTAGAACATGGCTTCTGCAAGTCCCTTTGAAGGATTCTCTTTTTCTGAAACGATTTCCAGAATGTATCAGTTGTTTTAGTGGGAATATGATGACATTCCACTGTCCCTGAAGAAGTATGATTTATTACAACTGGATTTCCCAGAACCTACTCCAGTTCCTCTTGTTCTTTCACCATTGGGGGATGTTTTTGTCAAAGCCTGTAACTTGCCCAACAGCCTGCTTGTGGCACAACAAAGTAAATAGATTATATACATTTCCTCATTCATATGCTTTTATACACTCATCCATAATCAGATCCAGCAGCTATTGGTTTAGTGAATCCAGCTCCTGCTAAACATCTGTTTAATACCAATCCCTATCCCTCTGACAAGGATGAGAAAGCATTTTATAGACTTTGGGAAAATGTATTCTTCTGCAACACTTATTTTTAGAATTCTGAATTGGCAAGCTCATATATTAAAGTTTGTGCTTGCCTCTTTTGCAAACATGAGGAGTATTATGGTATCTGTTTTTTCTTCTGTGAAAAAAAAACTTCTTTGTGTAACCTAACAACTTCTGTGTCTCAAGTGGCTACCCATTTTTTTTTAATTTCTCCAAATCTTTGGGTTTCTAATACCATGAAGGGAATGGATCTCATTCCTAAGTCAAAGTATGGTTAAAGTTCATGAAATTAGTATTGTTTCAATCTTTGATGTCCACCAGAAGTGCTATTCACAGCACCTGCACTGTGCCCAGTAATGACTCCTTCAACAATTTGTACGGAGTGACATGTATCGGTAACATATCTAAATATGATTGTAGATTAATTTTTATAAGACCTGATGTTCTTCGTGTTTCACTGTTGCAGTCATTACATTTGGGTTATCTGCTTGCAGTAGTCCTCAGTCGGCCTGATTAGCAAAGTCTTGTGTCCTGTGTCGGTTGCTGTCTCATCTTCCATGATGTCAGGTAGTCAGGGGTATAATGCATGCAGCTGACGCCATTACCCCAGTCTTTCTTGCCATGCGGTGCCCGAAGGAGAAGCAGTTCGCAAGTGCTGGTCGTCCGACTCCTGAAATTTTTGTTTTCGAGTTTCAGAACTGAAGTCTTCAACTAAAGCTAAGTACCCCATTGGGGAAACATTTTCTTGCTCTAAACCGATGTCAGTACAAGTCAATAATTGTATTTCTTGTGGAAAGCAAATACCTCATAAAGATTTTCATTCGTACTGTATTCCTTGCCTAGGCCCTGACCATGACGTACCTTGCTGACGGTTTTGTGCCTTTTTTAAACCACGAACTATTCGGCGTTGGTACATTTTCGCTTCTAAATATTTTGGTGCTTGGTTCAGTTCTCCAGATATGTCTTCGGTGAGCCCGACTACTGACATTCCGAAAAAATGCAAGATAAAGACAGAGACAGGCCACCTAGGTCCAAAGCTGCCGATGATGCTTCTCCTAAGCTAGTCGTCACTTCGCCGGTACTCAGTGAGGCACTTTTGCAGCCCCTGATACCTGCTACTTCAGATTCACAGGCCTCTACTGACACCCATTCGGAATCCGGTATGCCACGAGATGCTTCAACTGTGGAACCTGCGGAGGTCTTGACCTTGGATGGGTCCGGAGCCACTGTGCAGGCACTGGCTTCTGAGGGTGTATTTAGGCCTACTGACTTGCATATTAAACCGATGTCATCTTCTTCTTCTAGGCCTAAAACTCGAACTATACCTAGAAAATCGACGCCCAGACCGCATGGTCAGGCCTCTATGCCTAAAAAACAAATGATAAGAATGGCTGAAGACCTTATTACTTTAATCCGGGAAAGCCCACCTTTCCCCTCTAAGAGACCTAGGACTGAATTTGCTTATGATACTTCTGACCAGGATTCTGAAATTTCTGTCTCCTCTGATGACCAGGATTTACCCTTATCTACCTATGAGGAGTCTGATGCAGAGGACTCTATTCCCCCTGCTTCTCCCGCAGAGGTTTTTTCTTTTGGTGAAACCTTGCATACTCTTAGGGAGCATTTTCACTGGGAAAGCCAGGATTACTCTTGATTCAAAAAAGAGGCTTAGAGATTTCTTACTCCTGCCCCAACACAGGCCTTTAGCTATCCCTCCTGTGCTGGACATTGTTGACGATGCCTTTTCGGAATCTAGCTTGGCCCCTGATTCTTTACCTCCTGCTCCCAGAAAACCTGATGGATATTACAGAGTTCCTGATTCTCACAAGTTCCTTTTTAAAAATCCTACTGTGGATCCTGAGACCATTTCACAGGGACCCAAGGGCATTAAGGCTACTACTGCCAAAAATCATACCCCCTCTGATAGAGATTTCAGGGTGCTGGATAGATGGGGTAAGAAGGTATACACTTCTGCAACCTTGGCCATCAGGGCCTTAAATTGCCAGTTTCATATGTTAAAGTATCAGCAGCATATCATTGGATTGCTTAAACAGAAAATGATGTTGATTCCTGATTGTGCTGAAAATAAGGATTTACAGGATTTAATGCTTTCTGCTGAACAGGTTGGAAAACATACTTTGCAATGTGGTTTTGATTCCCTAGAGGCATTTTGCAGGGCTGCTGTCACCGGGTCTGTACTTAGAAGGCATGCTTGGCTTGAGGAGCAATCTTTGCCAGATCATGTTAAAACTAAATTGCTGGATGCTCCCTTAAATCAGGACCACCTGTTTGGCGACAAAGCAGAAGTTGTTCTTAAAAATATGGAGGAAAAAGCTAAATCTATGCAAACTGTTAAAGATTTCATACAAGTGCAGCCTCCTAGATTTAGTAGGCATTGGCCCTCAAAAAATTGGTCCTTTCCTGCCTCTTCCAGATCTTCTCAGTTCAAACCCAGAACCAGCAGAACACCCAGGCTTCAGTCCCAGGGTACGCATAGGACTAAGCAGTGGGGGGCTCCCACTGACAAATCAGGGAGTAGTAAGACAACCCCCCTATTCTAAGCTGTCTCAATGACAACTTTAAAACTTCCAAGCTCTTCTCAACTGACTGCTCCTTTGGGGGAAAGGATTGCTCTTCAAGCAAAAAATTAGGAACTCATTACCCAGGACAAATGGGTTTTAAACATAGTTTCCCAAGGATACAGATTTTACTTCCACACGTTACCAACCCCAAACGGTTGGCCAGGTCTACCCCCCAAATCAGTGGGCAGAGGCTCAAAAGCAAGTACTCTCTCTCCTAAGATTAAAGGCTATTCAGACTGTACCGGAAAAGGGACAAGGTTTCTACTCGAGACTTTTCTTGCTACACAGAAAAGACAACTCACGGCGTCCTATCCTGGACCTGTCTATCCTAAACACCTTTTTGGTGATTCCAAAATTCAAGATGCTAACTCTTCACCAGTTGCTTCCCATGATAGGCAAAGATGCCTGGTTGGCAACACTGGATTTAAAGGAAGCCTACATGCACATCCCAATCAGGAAATCCACGCTTCAAAACAGGCTGCTATCTGTTCTCTGCACTGCCCTTTGGCTTATCTACTGCGCCCAGGGTATTCACAAAGTGCCTAGCTCCAGTCATTGCATTTTGTAGGCAAAGAAATATTCAAATATACCCATACCTGGATGATTGTCAAATTCAGGCAGAAAGCCAGGACATGCTTCTGAATCATCTGGCATTTGTACAAAAGGTGTTAACTTGTCTGGGGTACACCATAAATGAAAAGAAAGCACATCTGGTACCCTGTCAACAAATTATATTCCGGGGAGCATGTTTGAACACAACTTTCCAGATGGCTTTCCTCATACCAGAGAAACAAATTCATTTGACAACTTACTTCAAACTAGTGGCCACAAAAACTCTGCTGTCTGCAAGGCAAATACTGCAAGCCTTGGGGTTCATGGCCTCATGCATTCTACTAATTCCATATGCAAGACTGCATATAAGGAAACTACAGTGGTATCTAAAAAGCCTATGGTGTCAACATTCTCAGGATCTAGAAGCAATGATTCCTATCAATACCCTGCCTATGGTTAGAATTCCTTTGGTGGGCAGAGGACTTCCACCTAAAAACAAGGGGCTACCATTCACTCTACCCCCTGCCGCCCAAACCCTAACAACAGATGCATCAGACTATGCATGGGGGGCTCACCTTGCAGGGAAGTGCATTCAGGGCAAATGGAACCCAAGTCAAATGCACCTGCATATCAATCAAAAAGAAATGTTAGTTGTACAGAATGCTCTGACAACATTCAAGGACCACATTCTTCCAGGACAATGAATGGTAAAGACGGACAACACCAGTGTTATGTGGTACATAAGCAGGGGGATACCCATTCTTATCCCCTATGCAGACTAGCCATGGCTCTGTGGAACACAGCCTTGAGCTACCAAGTGCATCTACAGGCTCAATTCCTGCCAGGAAAACTAAATACACTGGCAGACAAACTAAGCAGAAATCTCATGGACCCACATGAGTGGAAAGTGGAACCAAAGATTTTCAACATGTTGACCAACAAATGGGGATCCCAGATATAGACCTGTTTGCCTCCCCCAGAACTACCAATTGGACAAATTCTGCACAAGGACTTCCTACAAACAAGCTTGGAAAGTGGATGCTCTATCCTTCAGCTGGAAAAATCTGTCAGTTTATGCCTTTCCTACTCTGCCTCTTCTCTCCAAAGTACTACTAAAGATCAAACAGGGCAAACCAAGGATGATACTGATTTCACCAGACTGGCCACGCCAACACTGGTACCCCCTCTTGTGCAATGTGTCACAGCTGGCCCCATGGCACCTACCGCAGACCCCCCCTACCCTACTGTGCTGTCTCAGCAGGATAGTCAAATTCTGCACCCCCTGCTTCAAACCCTGAACCTGGCAGCCTGGCTAATCACCTAATCTTTCCATTACCATCCCTCAGTAAACAAGTGTTGGATGTCATTTTGGAGGCAAGGAGGCCTAGTACTAGAAAATCTTATGCTGAAAAATGGAAAAGATTCTGCGCCTGGAACCAGACTCAAGGGATGGCCACAGCAGCCCCCAGTTTGCCACAGATTCTTCAATACTTAACTGAGATGCTTCACAAGGGCCTTTCTTTTTCCTCCATCAAAATTCACACCTTAGCTATTTCTGCTCATTACAACACAGAACCGTCCCTCTTTTCTCACCCACTGCTCAAGCAGTTCCTCAGAGGGGCCAAAAACTTAAGACCACCCAGGAGATCCCCAACTCCAGCCTGGGACCTTCATTTTGTATTGGAAAACTCACTCTTCCTCCTTTTGAGCCAGCTGCAACTGTAGAGGTAAAATTCCTTTCTTGGAAAACAGCTTTCCTTTTAGCAATCACTTCAGCTAGAAGGGTATCTGAATTACAGGCCCTTATGGCAGTGGAGCCTTTCATCATATTTCATGCAGACAGGCTGTCCCTCAGGATCCAGTCATTCTTTCATGCCCAAGGTGGTAGCCAGTGTGGCTCTTAATCGGTCCATTCATTTGCCAACCTTCTTTTCTAATCCACAGAACAAAGGGGAACAGATACTGCACTCCTTAGATGTGCACAGACAACTTAGATTTTACTTGGACAGGACTAAACCTCAAAGGAAATCTGAACAACTTCGTGTGGCATTTGTTGCAGGGGAGAGGGGAAGGCTATTTCAAAGCAAACCATTTGTAAATGGATAGGCCATTGCATTCATTTCTGTTAAGCACCATGAAAAACCTATCCCACAGGGGATTAGACCCTATTCAACCAGGGCTGCATCTACCTCTACAGCCTTTCTCAGAGGTGTCCCTACCAGAGACATCCTAAAAGCTGCTACCTGGAGTTCTGTACATACTTTCACCAAGCATTACCATTTGCCAATTTTCTATAAATCCAGAGCTGGCTTTGCCACTGCAGTCTTGCAGGGCCTTATAGCTGGTCCTAATGTTATTTAAATTCCTCCTCCCATCCTTAGCTTTGGGAATCTATCCAAATGTAATGACTGCAACAGTGAAACATGATGAACATAGTACAGTTGTGTACACTTACCATAAATGTAGATGTTCGAGTGTATTCACTGTTGCAGTCCTGGTTACCCACCCTCAAGCCCCCAACTTCTTTTGGCTATACCTCTATTCTCCTCTACTATACTTAAAAGCTTTTTGGTGCATTTGCTTTTTTGTTGGAGGTATAACCTTGTGTATATATATATATATATATATATATATATATATATATATATATATATATATTTAATTGCTTCCCATTAAGGGGGGCACCTGACATCTGGGGCAAGAAAAACTGATGTAATGGCGTCGGCTGCATGCTTTATACCCCTGACTACCTGACGCCACGGAAGATGAGACAGCAACCGACGCAGGACCCAAGACTTTGATAATCAGGCCGACTGAGGGCTACTGCAAGCAGATAACCCAAATGTAATGACGGCAACAGTAAATACACTCGAACATCTACATTTATGGTAAGTGTACACAACTGTACTTTGCTCCTACTACTATTGGAACTGTCTGGGTATGTTTCTTCCACATTGCTCTCATTTGTGTCTGCAAATCCTGATATTTTATGACTTTGCATCTCTCTGTATGCAAGACACTATAGTCACTGGGTGTAGCGATTTCAATGATCAGTGCTACTTTTGTCTTCTTTTCATATACCACTGTATCTGGGTTTCTTGCATTTGTCTTTTGAACTGTTGGTAGTAGGTGATCCCATATTATAATGTTTGCACAATCCCCAGTGCAACATTCTTACCACATTATTATGCCTTTCAGTATGCAGTCCTTCTGCCATTAGTTTGTCACAATCAGCAACAAGGTGTGCAACTGTTTCCAGTTCTGTTTTACAAAACCTACATTTGTCTGTTTCTCCCACATGTTCAGTGGAGACTTTGTAAACCACCGTGTACGTAGTCCACTGTCTTGAGCCGCCAATATTACTCTTTCATCTTTTGGTTTGAATTTGCCTCTCCATAACCGTTCCTGCATTTGATCCTGATCAACCTGAGGTTGTTCCATGAGTTTTCTATAGTTGCAAGTATATTTATGCATTTTCCACATTTCTTGCCCTCTCATCTTTTCCTTCATGTTATATTCTTTCTTTTTGTTTTTGGCACATTCAGTTGCTGATTTTTATCTACTTTTGGTCTGATTTCCATCCCCACTTGACACTGATATGCTTCTGCTAGACTAAGCAGGGAAGTTGTATTAGATTTATTCTCCTCATGTTTCAAAACTACCCACTGTTTGAAATGTGCTTATGATTCTGCAGATGCCACTTCCAGTGTTTTGAGGAGGTTTACTTAGTTGCGTACTCAAAATCTTCCAGGTCTGAAAGCTGACATTTTGAACTCTTCCTTGGATAGAGAGTTATTTTTTTTTACCTTTTGCTTCAGAGGTCCTTAAAAAGTGTGGTGAGTGAGCTAAGCTGATTCAAGGAATCTCTCGGATGTTTCAGCCTTCCTTCTCCAAGATTGCAAGATGTTCAATGCTACACTTACTACCTTTTTCAAAAAGCAAAATAAACAAACACTTCAAGCTGCTGGTAAGCAGATGTTTAAAAAGCAGTAGCAGGGAGGTTGTAAGATGAGAGAGACACCCCCACAGAGCAAAGGACAATCTGATATGTCTGAATAACAATCTACAAGAATTTCCATCCGCTTTCTACCTGGCAAACCACTAATGTTTCCAGAAAGTCTGAAACTCCATTTCTGTCTTTGGCACCAGATAGTTTCAGCCAGATGAGTTCTGAAAGTAATCCATCAAGATTATAGATGGTGGTAGCATGAGCCTCTCCCTCCTTTTTGAGGGATTCAGCCTCATTTGCCAGCCCAAACTCCTCTTTTTCTCCCTGTAATTCAGCACTTGATGTTTGAGGAGATGATAGAAATGGTCCCACTTTTTCAGTTAGAATAACAGTTTCATTCAAGAATGTTGCTGGTGCCAAAGAAAGAGGATTCATGAAGACTAGTTCTGGATCTTTCCTTTCTAAACCTGTTTGTGATACTGCCCAAGTTCAAAATGTTATCTTTTCACAAACTGTTGCCTCTCATTTCCTGGTAGCATTTGATTTAAAAGCTGTATATCATCACATTCCTACAGATTCAGATTTCAGATGTCTTTGGGTCATACTTATCAGTTTTCTGCATTGTCCTTTGGTTTGCCCACATCTCCAAGCGTATTCGCAAAATTTCTAGCGCCTGTGATAGTCTAATGCAGACTGCAAGGTATTCACATTTTCCTTTATTTAGATGAATCTCTCACCCAGATGAGGGATCCCCTACACAGACTAGGGTTTCAGAAGGACATTCAAAAATTTTGTTTGACTCCTCCTCGCAGGATTGTTTTCCAGGGGTGTCTCCTAGACACCTCAGTTTACAGTTTTTCTTCCACAGGAAAAAGTAGTTCTGTATCTAGATTTATTCCTGTGTTTTTTTTTTTTACTCAAACTTCAGTCTCTGCAAGGGAATTTCTCAGGTTTGGGGGTCTATGAATCTTGTTATTTCTCTAGAAAGACTCCATATGAGAAAAATCCACTGGTACGTAAAATCGTCATGGTCCAAACAGCAACATCCTCTGGCATTCCAAATTCCAGTTGTGGGATTTATGATGGAGAGACCAAGTCTATCCAAAATCCAGGTCTCCCATTTTTCCTTCCACAGCAAATGCCTCAGACTTTTCTTGGGAGCAGTATCTGTGGAAATAAAATTGCAGGATCTTTAGAACATAAAGAAAGACTGAAACACACAAATGCCAAAGAGATGTTGGCACTCATAAATGTTTTCATCTCTCTCAGTCATCTATAGTCCCCAGGGCCATTGCAAATGGTTAAGACAATACTGCAGTGATGTGGTACATAGACAAATGGTGGTGGGGGGGGTATGTCTTACCCTGTGTGCAGACTAACCATGGTAGCCTGGAATATAGCTTTTCATCACAGTCTCACTCTGCAGACATGGTATGAACCATCAGAGTAAAATGAGTGTCAGGCAAGCTGAGCAGGACCAGGACAGACCCTCACAAATGGAAATTGATCTTTTCACCTCTACTCACAAAAATCACTTGTGAAAATTCTGCTCCAGGACTTCATGCAAGAAGATTTGGAAGACTGATGCTTTTTTTTTTTGCCCTTGGACAATGATGTTCCTTTATGCATTCCACCCTTTCCGCTAATATCCAGGGTCATTCAGAAGATTGAGAAGGACTGTCTGAAGATCATTTTGGTGACTCTGTTCTGGCCCAGGCAACAGTATTTTTTCCTTCTTTTAAAACTGGCTAAGGACTGTTACAACAAGCTTCCTCACAGACTGTACCTACTCGCACAATTCAAGGGATGTTTTATACATCCTGATCCCAGACAATTGTAATTAACTGACAGGATGAGAGAATCTTAATACTTTTTAGGTACCTATTTTTCTGAGGACATACAGCAGGTATTAAAGGAGGCAAGAAAACCTGCTACTAGAAAATCATATATTAGTAAATAGAAAAGGTCTTCTAGTTGGTTCCTGGACAGGAACCAACACCCATTCAGGTCTAGTGTTTCTCTGGTCCTACATTATTTGTGTAAATTACTATCCTCTGACCCATCTTACTCCTACATCATGGTTCATTTTTTGGCCATTTCAATATGTCTGTCCATAGACCCCCTTCTTTCAATGCAATCACATGTGACATTGTGTTTGAAATTGGTGATGCATTAAAAACTCTTGCTGCATATGAGCCAGTTCATCAGACTGACTTGAGGTTCTTAATATGGAAAGCAGTTACTCGTTGCTCTGACCTCTGCAAGAAGAGTTTCTCAGTTGCAAGCTCTTATGGTGGGTTAATCATATCTTATTATCCACAAAGATAGGTTACCCTGAGAACTAATCCTTCATTTGTCACTAAAGTGGTGTCTGGGTTTACTTTAAGCCAAGCTTTCCATCTCCCTGTCTTCTCTCCAGAACCTAATAATTAGGGAGAAAGGATACTTCATGCCTTGGATATCCATAGACAACTCAGGTATTATCTTGGCAGAATAAAATCATTTAGGAACTCTGACCAGTTACTCATTTCTTGTAAAGGTATGAAAAAAGGAGACTCCATATCAAAACAGACCATTTCCAAGTAGTCGTCTCATGCTATTACCTTTTGTTATACCCACACAACAAGTCAGTTCTAGGCAGGGTAGAGGCCCATTCTTCCAGAGCATTTTGGAAAGGTTTGAATTCTAGAAGTATTCTAGAAGCAGCAACTTGGTCATCATGTAAACCTTTACAAAGCTCTACAAACTGGATTCCTTTTCCAGGTCTATCAGAGGCTTTATTGGGACCATTCACCAGGGGGGTCCTGGAACCCCCCCCCCCCCATCCTTCCTTCTCCCAGTCTGTCTAAGCTATGGTATTCTACCCATATAAGGAATGCTACTGCAGCAGTGGTCCTAATGGTGAACATAGTACAGTTATATAAGTAAATTTACCATAACAGTAGATGTTTGAATGACCAAAACTGCAGTAGTTGCTTTCTCTCTTCACCCCCCTTATTTTTATATGTTTTTGTTCCCAATGTGAGGATTCTTATTTTTATTCTCCTATCATTGTCCTTTTCAGGGTTTTAGTCTCCCACTGTCTCTCTGTTGACATGAAACCTCTGAAGGGTTGAGTTCACAAACCTGTCTTTTTAGTCAGCTCAGCCAGAGCTGACTAACAGTTTGGGTGTGTGGAAGGTGCCATGAAGCTTTGGAACTGGCTGGCTGTTATATCCTTAGCTGGATATAACCCATATACATTTAAGTTTACTTACACAGCTGTTTTATATAACTCTGTCTCTATATATATCTGTCACTACATATGAATCAACCACAAAAGGTTGCAAAAAAAAAAAAAAAATTGACACCCTAATGGGCATGCTCTGAGGCACAACCTCAGACCATGAAAAACAAATCTACTGTTTTTTGCAGGGAGGCAAGCTCCCCATGTACCTCCCAATTCCCTGCCAAATATAATATATATATATATATATATATATATATATATATATATATATATATATATATATATATATAAACTTCAAGATCGCACAGTCCATGGGGAGGGTCATATTATCCAACCCCAGGAATTGTGGATGTTACACCTTTCGACCATCTGTTTTGTAAATCAGTCAGCAAAAGACATTTAGAGTTTCGCTTATTAAAAATACTCCTAATTATATCAAAATAGCAGTAACAACAAATAAAAGAGAAGGAAATGTTAAGAGCTGAAGCTCAGCAAAAAAATAGCTCATCATAAACTACTAACCGATCAGTAATCCCACCCCTCTGCAGAAAAATAGTTACAGAGCACATAAAAGAATAAAATACTATCGCTGAATAACTGTTTTATAAGCCACAAAAAAGAGGAGTCTTGTGTGTAAAGGAACAATAATTAAGTAGTAATGCATACAAACATAGCTGACACTAGGCATCCATGAAACCTGTGCCTCCAGATTTTCTGTGGCTGTGTGAGAATATTGCATTTTTTTTTTTCAAGAAAAAAAAAATATTTTCAATACATGAGTGCATAGCAATTGGAAACCATATTCCAGCATCTTATTTTCACCTGTCTGGTGCATTTATTGGGGGGAAAAGTGCCATCCCTGTCTTCACATGCTAATACCAGCCTTTTACTATTATTGTGCCATTTTTTCACATTACAGTTAAGATGCAGTCCTGTTTTGTGTTTGCAGTTGTTCCTGCTCAGTTTCCTGGGCTTAACATCAGCAGTGACATATGCATCTTACAGTCAAGTCCACCTGTTGAGTAAAACATTCAATAGGACAGCTTCACTTTTTTTTTGTTATAAACACCTTTGTTAAATTTACAATATTCAGATAATGACAGGAGCAAACATACAGTTATAAAGCTAAAAACCAACATTGTCTCGTAGTGGTCTGTGAAGGTTTTCAACTCAACAAGTTTTTAAGTTTTCAAGTTCGTTTGGTCGTTTGGTTCCAGTTTTCATTATTTATAAAGCAGAAACAAACCTTTGTGCACATTTCCTTAGTTTCTTGCATTAGACATATTTCTTTTTTTTTTTTTAACAATTGTCATTCTCTCAAATGTTAAATAAATTGCTCATATCCTGCCTTCTCTCAAATTTCGCTCCTCTTCCTGAACATTTTTCTGCATGTATGTTCCCATAAATTCTGTTTATTACTATGTAATTTTCACCTTCCCCTTTCTGAAGATCCCACCCCCAATTATTTTATTTCATTTAAAACCCTCAGTACATAGGCTATGGTTGTTTTAGATTTTGATTTCCATTTTGCAGTAATTGCTTTTTTGGCAGCCACTAACATTAAACCTAGCACTGCATTGAGGCAATTCAGATCCTTTATCCCAGCTCAAAAGAATCATTTCCTTATTTGCTTCGCCAGCATTTCTGTATTTTCATAGGTTCATAGGTTTATACTAGGCTATCTGCCCTAAGGCATTTATAAGCCTAGCCCAAAGTTTTGTGGCTTACGCCACCCCTTATGTTAAAAAATATTGTGCCCATTAGTTTGTTGTGCCTCTGTCCAGCAGTGACACAGAGATGATTCCCAGGGTAAACCTACGATCTCCCATCCACCGGTCAAGATTTCTCTTGAACAGGGCCAGCGAGGTGCTCTGCCTCACATGGACTGGGATTTTATTCCACAGCATAGGGAGTCTATGAGTGACAAATCTATCCCTCCAGCATGTCTTATTTATATCCGTGCTAAGGTTTAAGTCGCTTGCTCTAGTGGATCTGGTAGATTTGGATTTTTTGAGGTGGAGCATGTCCATTAATTCCGGGTTGGACATGGCCTTGTATGTCAGGCACACGTCACCTCTGAGCAGACGGTATGCGACTGAATACAGCTGGAGTTTCTTCAGTCTGGCAGCATATGACAGATTTTGGAATCCCTTTATCCTTTTGGTGAGGAACTTTTGGGGTCTCTCCAATTGCTGCAGGTGTCGGGTGAGATACATCCCAAATGGGGCATTGTACTCGATCATTGGTCTGATAAGTGAAGAGAATCCCTTCATGATCAGGTGGGCAATGTAGAAGGTCTTTCTAACCACTTTAGCAATGTGAGTGTCAAAAGAAAGGCCACTGTCAACCTGGGTCCCCAGGTCCCTGATAACCTCTTCTGTGCTTAGTGGATTGCCACCTATATGGTAGCTTGGGGTTACCTTGTTTTTCCCGAAGGGTATGACTATACATTTTTTGGCATTTAACTTCAGGCCATGGCTCTGGCACCAGCTATCAGTTTCCGTGAGACCCCTCTGAAGGATATCTGTGTCCGATGTACTTTCCACTATGGCGCCCAGTTTGCAGTCATCTGCAAACTTTGTCAGCCATAGTCCTCCTATGTTTGCCTGTACTTCTGAGAAGTAGATGCCGAACAACAGGGGGCCAAGGACTGAGCCCTGTGGGACACCACTTGTGACCGGCTTGGAGTCTGACATGGTGCCAGCAACTCTAACCCTGTGGGTTCTGTCCTTTAGCCAGTTTGCAACCCATCTTGTGACATATGGGTTTACATTTAAGCTGGTAAGTTTCTCTCTAATACCTGAGTGGGGTATTGTGTCGAAAGCTTTTGCAAGGTCAAAGTAGGCTGTATGGACTGCCTTTCCCTCATCAATGGCCTTGGTGACTGTTTCGAAGAAGTCGACCAAGTTCAAAAGGCATGATCTGCCCTTGACAAAGCCAAACTGGGTCGGGTCCAATGTCTGCAAGTCCCCTATGTCTTTGTTTATGAGTTCCATTATGATCCTCTCCATAGCTTTGCAGACCAGGCTTGTTAAGCTTATGGGGCGGTAATTACCAGGGTCCGTAGAGGCACCGCCTTTGTGGAGTGGGACCACAGTTGCCGTACGCCACTCCTTGGGCATGTATCCTGTGGTAAGGCTAAGATTAAACAGCTGCCTTATGTGCGGGTTTAGTTCCTCATTGAGTTCGTGTAGCACACAGCCGGGGACACCATCCGGTCCCATTGATGCTGTGTTTTTAGCTTTAGAGAGCAGCTTTTACCTGCGCATTTGAGATGTCTGGGAGGCTACACTCCGCTGGGATAGTTATCTCTCCTTTTGGGGGGGAGAGGGGGGTGAAGTTTGCACTGAACCTGTCTGCCAGTATGTTGGCAATGTCTGTGGGTTCAGTGATTTTTGTATCATTTTGGACTAATTCTGAGCATATCTGGGAGATTCCACCCAGGTTTCTAACATAGCTGAAGAAGGCCTTATGATTGTCTTTTGAATCTATGGCAATTTTTCTCTCAAAGTTGGCCTTGGATGATTTTATGAGTGCTCGTATTTTTTTAATAATAATGATCAAGGGTGTCTTCTCTTTTATGGATTTTGCTCTATCATGTAACAGCTTTCTCCTCTTATTGTAAAGTTTGTTTATGGCTGGGGTCCACCAGACTGGACGTTTGCCCTTGGTGGAAAGAGTCTTGGTTTTATTAGGGATTGCCTGATCCATGCAGTCCTGGAGGTGTTCGTAGAAGGCATTTGTAAGGGCTTCCGCAGCTTGGGTTGTGGTTTCCACTGGCTCGGGGCCTTGAAGGATACCACACCAGTCTTGAGTAGTGTGAAGTTTGCTTTAGAGAAGTTCTTCACTGTGGTCTTTTTTGTTTGGGGTGGGGGCGGGATGTGGATTTCCAGTGAGATTAGTTTATGATCTCTCACCAATGAGGGATATACTTCCGGTGTGGAGCATTTTGTCCCCATGTTTGTGATGATGAGATCTAGTATATTTTCTCCTCTTGTGGGAACGGTGACTAGTTGTTCCATGGCATTTGAAATTATGAACTCCAGGAACCTTTGGGCTAAAAAGTTGGGGCTTGAGTAATGTTCCCAGTCTATATTCGGGTAGTTGAAGTCACCCAATATAATGGTGTTTGGAGATACATTTATACCCTCCAGTGTCTTCAGGAAGGCTGTGTGGGGTTCCTGAGTTTGAGAGGGTGGCCTGTAGCATGCTACAAATTGTAGAGCAGTTTTGCCTATGGTTAATTGCACCTGGATGGTTTCCGATGCTTCGTGCGTTGCCACCAACCTGGAGGTGTGGGTATCCTTGATGAATATGGATACACCCCCTCCTTTTGTGGTGTGGTCTGGGTTTTGGGGCCGGAACGCATGATATGAGGTAAAACCTGATAGTGCCGGGGTGCTCTCAGGAGCCTTGAACCAGGTTTCAGTTACAGCACAGACATCGATGTTCTCCATATTGAGAAGGGCCTCGAGTGCGTGCATTTTGAGATTTAGACTTCTGGCATTGAGCAGCATTACCCTTAGTTTCTTCCCATTTTTGTTTTCTAGGGTGGTAGGTTTAGAATTTGCGCCTAGATAGAAGTTTTTAAATTTGCCAACTCATATTCATAATCACCATTCTCTTTTCCATCAGACTACTAGCAATTGCTTTTTGTCTGAAAAACATTTGTTGAAGTCTGTTTGGGGTATAAAAATACCCATGCAAACACTTCCATGTAAAAATCCTAAACATTCTGCATGTTGTTGCATTCTTAGGAGACATACAGATATTCTCCCACTGCTGTTATGTATATTGCTTTTCCAATCTCTCTTCCCAATCTTGTTTAAACTCTTCCGATTAATTTTTGTAGTTATGCATTATTTTATATGCCCAACGAATTATCCCCTTTTTAACAGCAGCTTCTGTTCTGGACTCATCTCAAGACTCCACTTGAGCTGATCTTTCACCTAACAGTCCTCCATACCTTTCTTTTTGTCTGTACACTATCAATCCCTTGCAGGGAAGGCAGCCCCTTAGCTGCAGTCAAAAATTCTGCTTGGCCTCATCCCAGTCTATTATCTTTCACTCCATAGTTATTGGTTCCCAATACATTGGTGCTTTTGCTAATTTTCTCCTGTAAATTCCAGCCCCCTCTTGTCTGTTTTCAATGCTCCTGATTGCAGTCATTACTCTTGGTAAAATCACATTTCTCGATTTCCATCTTGGTTTAGTTCTTAGAATATTACCTGCTACATTATAAATGATTCCTTGTGGATGCTGCTATTCTCCTAAAGGGCTTGCATCCAAAATGCTATTCTCTTTTCTTATTTTTTGCCCCCCCCCCATTTCATCGTTATGCCTTTCTTACCTTCTGCTTACATTGTGTATGTGAGCTTTAACCGTGTAGCTCTAAAGTATTCCTTTAAATTAGGTAATGTTAAACACCCTTGTTCTATAGGGAAACACAAAAGTTATCTCACTTAACTATTGCCCTTTTATCCTCCCAAATAAATTCCTTTAATTCTTTGTTAATGGTGGTCTTACAACTTCTACTCTGATGGATAAAAATATGCCTGACCTGTATATAAAACTAGAAGGGTAGAAGCATTTTCACTGCTTGTGTCTTACTCTCCATATCCATAATCAAGAACTACCAACTTCTCATTTTTGTATTCTTTTGTTTAGTCTCTTTTCACATATCCATAGCTGTCATAATAGAATCCTTTTTAATCCATATACCTAAAAACACAAGCTGATGGTATACCAATAAATATGGGTATTGCCGAACCGACTCGTGTGGGTAAATAGTTTAACTCTAAATTCTTGTTTTATCTTCATTTATTTTATATCTAGAAAATACTTGAAACTGTCTCAAAATGTTCCACAGCACTGAAATGTCCTTTTTTCTGGACTTGTCAAATACTCATGGGACAACAGTGTTACCTCTTCTTGATTACTATGCAAGTTATAGCCTTAAATTTGTGAGTCCCTTATTTTCTTTGCTAGTAGATCTAAGTATAAAGCAAATAACATAGAATAAGGAGGACACTCTTGCCTGGTTCTTCTGTTGAAACACAGCTTGTCAGAGAGGAACCCTCTACCTCAATTGTTGCCTCTGACCGTTAGCGTTATATATATATATATATATATATATATATATATATATATATATATATATATATATATATATATATATATCCCCAATTAACTCTATTATTCTGCCTAGGAACAGAAATGCTACCATTGTCCTACTCATCCCAGCTGACTGTGACTTCTGAGCATCAAGAGCCACCAACTATAGTGGCATTTTCATACACTGCGATTCTCTCTGGATCATCATTGTTCTATTAATTTTGTCTCATGTTTACCTCCTGTCCACAAAACCAAATCGATCCATATCACTTTTGGCAACACATTTGCCTTGCCCTTAACTAATATAGACATAAACACTTTATAATCCTACTTTAAAACTGAGATTGTTCTATATGAAGCTAGTCTGTGGGGTCTTTACCTTCATGGATTCATAGACTGTTACTAGGCTAACAAACCGGGGGGGGGGGGTGCCTTTCTAAGCCTAGCCAAGTTTTCCCAAATAATGACGTCCTATATCCAAATAGGACATTGAGGGCCAGGCATTTATAAGCTACCTTTGTCCATAAGGGAAATGGGTGCTAGGCCTGGTGTAAATGTCCTATTCCCCATCCACTGATCTAGGTTGCACTTAAATTGGGTAATAGACAAACAAAACTTCACATGGGTGGTGAAGCCTGATCCATAGGAGAGGCAGTCTCTGGGGCACATATCTGTCTCTCCGGCATGTTCTGCTTAAGTCAAAGACAAAATTCAGGTCCTTAGACCTTATATTTCTGGTAGTGTTTGACTTACGAATATGCAGGAGATTCATAAATTTGGGGTTTGCCGATGCCTTGTAAGCCAGGCATGGAGCACCTCTCAGAAGTCTGTAGGAGACTGAATAGCGGGAAAGGGCTTTAAGATGCTGTGCATAATTCAGGTTTGTTACATCTTGCATTCTGTATGTAAGGAACCTCTGAAGTTGCTCTAGTTGTTGCATATGCCTGATCAGGTACATACTAAAGGGAGAGTTGTACTCTATGATTGGTCTGATAAGGGCAGAGTACAGTGGGATAATGACCTGTTTGGACCTAATACCATGCCCGTACTTTTAAGCTGTGCAACATAAAAGGATTTCCTCTCCACTGTAGCCATGTCGTGGTCAAAGGTAAGGCTACTGTCTATGTGCGTACCCAGATCCCTGACCACTGGGTTGAGTAATTATCCAGGATTGTTGACTTCCCAAAGGGAACAATTCTGCATTTCTTAACACTGAGTTTAAGACCATGGCTTTAGCACCATTTGTTATTTAGAGATAGCACTCCTTGAAGATTGCTAGTGTCTGCATCAGTGATAACTCCCAAATCTTCTTTAGGTAATATAGCCACCACAGCTTTCTTCCAAGATACCTGTACTGTCTTTCTTTTAAAAATATTGTTAATCAAAACCTTCCCGATCATTATCACTTTCTTCCTTCCTAGCTTCCAAACTTCCAGAGTAAATGTCATCTGTTCCAAGAGACTTATCTGTTGAATGATTATACAGCCCCATTTTTATCTCATCCCTTCCTGTTTTATCTCTTAATTCTTGAACCCTCACCTTTTTTAACATTGGCATAGTTAAGTCTTCCATAAATATTTCCATTTGTGCCTTTTCTTAGTTTCCCCATTCCTCTACTTTTTACAGATTATCTTAGAATTTCTGAAATATATCTAATACTTTAGAGGATCTCTGATTAGTTTTCTTGTTATAGGCTTGCTAATTTTGGCAAAAATCATTTCTACTTTCTGTTGCCTAAGTCACTGTGATAAGAGTTTTTGTGCTCTGGAGTTGTTATGAAAAAATACTTGCATCCTTTCTAAACTCATGCACATTACCCATATGCTCCCTTCTTTTCTCTGTAGTACTCCGCAATTGCTCCTTTTCTTGTTCCGTGAGATTCACTTTCCTCTGCAATACTTCAACCATTGTTATCCCATTTTTTCTTCATCACATCTTTTTCTTATTTCTACAATATTTTAAACTCCATTTTCATTTTATCCATTACCTAGCTATCACTTCTAAAGAAATGTCAGTCTTTCTGGTAAGTCATGAATCAATTTCCCCACCCATTCCTTAAATTCCTCTTTTTAGCAAAATGTAGGAAAGTGTTAGTGTCTCATTTTTACTTCACTGCCCTGCTTCTTTATCTTAGTCTTTAGTGCTACATGATATGAAGTATTTATTAGATGTGTTTCAATACTTTCTATTAAATACCCATGCTCTTGTGAAAAGCAATTTCTGACCAGTCCAGCCCAGTTACTCCACCTTATGGGGTAATATGTATGTTATATTTGAGCTCCTGCTAGAAAAGTCACATATTCTATTCCCAGTATCATCACATATATTTGAGGTCCTGCTAAAAAAGTCACATATTCTGTTCTCAATATCCTCACATATTTCTTCAGAAAATTCCCAATATTATTGCACATTTCTTCAGAAATGTACTATATTGTGTTATATTTTCCTACTGTGTCTGTTTGGGAAATGCTCACTATTGCAAATCAAGTTCCCTTTCTAGGTCCCCCCTGATAAATCCTCATTATTGCAAATCAGGTTCCAGTCCCCACACATAAATAATATTCCCTACTGAAAACTAATTACTTCTCCCCATATCCTTTTAAAGTCCATAATAGTAGTTTAAGGAGGAATATAAAATCATGCCATTATAATCCTCCTTCCTTGCTAGTAACCCATTATTCCACAGAAAAGTTTATTTCAAGACATTTATTATGTACATTTTACCAAGAACATTTTCATTACTTAAAGCTACATTTTCAGTCCTTTCATTGTCCTTCTAAATATTTGTGACAAAGTGGGAATTATGCTTTAAAGTCTTCCCATAAATTTAACAGGCAACAAACTTCCAGTCTTTATTAATTACTTCTTCCAGAAGCACAGTTCTCATGCCCAGACTGCATTTTATGGTGATGACATTTTACAATACTTCTGTTTTCTACAATGCTTCCATTTATTTCCTCCTTTCACATTACTGCTGGTCTTCTTCCTCATCATCTCTACCATCCAACAACAGTCTCTAGTTCAGTTCCAAGGTACTTATGTTTTTTTTAGTCAACTTCAGGTCTTTTTTTCTTTCATTTAATCATTTTTCTTTGCAACAATGAAAAAGGTTTCACTGGCAAGTTCTCTGTATCAACTTTGCTGTTGTCAGAAAAATGAGAAGCATTGTCCCCTTTGACTTGCTGGCTCACTTTGTTTAAACTTTTTTATTTCCTCTTTAGCCTCTTCTACATCCACAAATGTATTTGATCCTCCAGGAAAAAAATATTGTAAAAGTAGCTAGATATATAATTGTACACCTGTGTCCTGACATCCCCTGATTCCAAAGATAAATTTACATCTCATCCGACTGGTATACAATGAATAATCATGTTCCTCAAACACTCTTGTGTCTCGTTTTTAATCTTTTCCGTTCTGTCACAATTTTGTCATGAGCGGCTCTTTCTGCTGGTATGACTGCAGCTTTACTAACACAGACCTTGGCTTCTTTGGGCAAATTTGGAGTGTATACATGGTGTGCCCTTTCAGTTAGCAAATCCTGCTGAGGAATACCCATCCAGTTGCTCATTTGTATTTTCATAGAATTAATGCACTCACTTCCTTACAGTTTCTCTGCTATGGCAGAAAATGTCAGGTTTTCTCTGTGTGCTCTGTCTTCCAGCTCTATTTTTTAAACCGTTCTTGAGAGCCCTCATATTTGATCAGAATTTCCTTCATTTCGACCTGATTTCTACAGTTTTATCAGCTCATCTGAATAGCTCCTTAAAGCTTCTTCTTTTCTTTCCAACCTTTTGTCATATCATATTAATGCATTCTCCAGTGCCTCGTTTATTTTAAACACTCCTAAATGCATTTGCTTTATTTTTTCTCTAAATTACTGGACGTCATCTCCTGTACTAAAGCTGAATACTGAACTGCTTTTTCCTGCGCATCTGCAAGGCATCTTTTCTAGTTTGTTTTCTCTTACTTTTTCCAGATTTCTTCCACTGGCTAACCTTAACTGAATTTTACCCAAACATATGGCTTAATTATCACCTTGGGTTCCCCTGCAAAGAGACTACTATCCTTGTGGGGCTAACTGGTCAGCAAACCATAAATAAAAAAATAATATACTGCCTTTTTTCCAAAGTTTCTGTTTTCATGCTGCAAGAGCTTTAATCAGTTTATTGATCAACTTGTTCTTACTGGGAGTCTCATATGCAAAGCCATGGAAAGAATTATATAAATGATAAACAATTACACAAGAAACTTTCAGACTCTGGATACAACCCAATCTGGTTTTGTCAAGAACATATCATGCCTACTCAGTCTGTTGGACTTCTTCAAGAAGGTCACCAAAGCAATAGATGAGGGCAAAATGGTTTATACTGCCTAACTTGACTTGGCCGAAGCATTTGACACAACACCCCAGTAGGGCATTGTAAGCAGACTCATGAAATTAGGAAAAAGAAAAACCTTTGTCACTTGCTGGATAGCCAGCAGGGCCACAGATAGTTCCCATGAAGTTAGGATAGCAGAGTCTATCTGCACATAGAGAACAGTTACTAGGGGAATCCCTCATGGCCTGGTGCTGGGGCCAATGGCTTTTTTATGTCTACTTCTCTTAAGTCAAGGCCAGCATCAAGGATCTCTGGATGAACAATTTTGCAGACAGTTGCAAACCAGGCAGTGTCATAGAATCCCCCAATGACTCAAATACCCTCCAAGAAAGCCTGATTCAGACTAATGACTGCTGTCAAAACACAGTCTAAAACTCATTGTCAAGAAATGCATAATAGTATCCGAAACTGATACATTCATAATACACCTCTAAGAGTAGACCCATATTCTTATAGGTTCATAGGTATATATACTAGGCTAACGATCACCAGGGCCTTTATTAGTCTACCCATGCAACCCAGTCCAGATGCGTCTCTGTGCATCATGAGCATTAATTTTGAGGGGGCATGTTAGTTGGGAAGTTCTAGAGGTTATGGGGGTATGTTAGTTGGAGCATTACTGCCTGTGTCTATCAGAGACATGGAGGCATAGATAAGTACTAGGCTGTCAGTCTATAGACTATTACAAACTTAGCCAGTAACCAATGGCCAGAGTCAAACCCTGCACCTTGTATATGTGATCTAAAGAGCTTAACCATTATGTCAACTGCTGAGTCTAATCCATTGCACAATGCCTGTCATGTCTTCAGATTGACTGTGAACTATAGGGGTTATCTATATTCATAACCACATTGTCTCTTGCCAGTTTCTGAATGCTACAAGTCTGGAACTGTTTGAAGTCATAGTTACACTCAGTACAATTAATTGTCATGTTATAGCCAGTTATGGAGCCCTGTCTCTGACCCCTTCGTAACATGGCATCTAGGTCCAGGGATGTTATTGTTCCACTATACTTGGCCCTTATCAGACCAGTCATTGGGTGCAGTGCCTCATTTGATATATACCTGACCAGGCATATGCAAGAACTGGAGCATCCACCAAGGTTCCTCACAAAAAGAATATATGGCCTAAACAACATGTCCTGTGCATACCACCAAAAGCCCTATCCCTGTACTCAAACTTCTAAAGATTTCTGAGAGGAGATCTATGCTTGGACTACAAAGTGTCCTCTGATCCTGCTGTGATGGACCTGCTGCACATCTGCAAAACAAATAGCATCAAAATGACCCATTCTAGGGACCCAAAACTCATCTGCAACATAAATATAACATGTTAGAGGGACAGGTATGTGTCTCTGAGACTAAAATGAAAAAAACGCCAAAACAGGTACCAAATAAACTCCAAATCAACATCCACGGCACCCTGGATAACAAAACAAAACCACCAAGTAGGTCCAAGGAGTAAACGTTTATTAAAAACGACACCACATAAACGCACTTAAAACAGAAATACGTTTTCATCTCCTACTTCCTCAGATGTGGACTGACAGGCTAGCAAATCTCTTCATTTTATATATATCCTCTAATTATTTTGTATTTGCCATTCTGTTCTAGGAGCTGCCCTTTCCTCAACCAGCTGACTACAGGTTTAGGATTTCCAAAAGCTGTGCAGGTTAAAACAATGCTGCTTCCTTTCTTTGCCTCTACATACTGAAGAGGAGGCTCGGTGAAGGTTTGAGGTGCAGACTGGAACTAGTTAAAAAAAATCCATTCTATGAGCCAGGAAGGACAAGGAGTTCAGGCCCTGAAGGACCCAATGGGGAGGGGTGAGAAAAAGCAAGTCTCAGAGACTACCTCTTCTATGGAACACGCTTTCCATCCATGTGAAGAAGAATTCTTCCCTATCCCAATTTAAGCATAATTTGGACCGATGGATGAAGAATTAGAAATTACTCCTAGTCTATCTCTAGTAGACAGAGGCAGCCTATAAATGACTGACCACCCACACCCAAGCCTACATATACCCCTTAAAAAAACCCTGTGGTATTGAAACTTGTCAGATACATCTGGGAAACATGGCTAGGCTTAAAAAGGCCCCTGGGGGTCATTAGCCTAGTAATAACCTATGAACCTATGAGAGCTCATCAGCTTGTTGATCACCTGTTGTGCAGCCAACTGAACAGCTACTCTTAATATAAAGAAATAAACTAGGCATTTTATCACAAAATGAAAACAAATCAATGCATTACTTTAAAAGCTAGCTACTTATAGTTTCACTTTTGGCAGTGCATTTTAACAAATATTTTGGAAACAAACACAACTGAGCATATTACAGAAATCCGAACACAGAATTTTGGAAATGTGTTTTCTCATTCACAATTCCCTTAAGTTTTTTTTTTCCTGTTAGCTAAGGAGTTACCGTTTTGCTGAGCTATGTTTCAAACTACTTAGCTGATGCATTCCTTTCAACTGTACCTCATTATGAGTAACTTCCTCATTGTGAGTTCATGTTCTATACTGTTATATCTTGAAAGGATCTATTTGCATATTTATTGTTAAGGATTTTTTAACTTATAATACCCATGGTGAATAACACTGGATCATATTAATTCATCAAAATGACTTTTTACAAGTATAAAGTAGCACGTTTTAGCCATGCTGTGAGCTTCTTAGTTATTACTAAATTGTAAGCAAATGTGTTGCATTTTGCCTGTTTGTTCCACATTATGAAAGGGGATGTTCCACATTTTGGAAATGGAAGGTTGAAAGCTATGAGATGGTATGTGAGTTGCAGTCCTTCACATGCTGGGTGCAGGGAACCTTAGCCCCCCAAAATAATAAGTTCACATAAATATCCTTTTGCAATTAGCAGATCACTGTTTTGTGCTGCTGTTCCGAAATGTTCATAGTTAGGAGGTGGTTGGTGTATAGTATTATGCACCTGTATATGCAGGGAGTGATGGAAATGTAATGGCCTGTACATTTTTTTTACTTATTTCAGGTTACCCAGCATATGTCATTGTACTTGATACATAAGTAACAGTATCTAAGCCTCGTGCATGCTAGCAGACTCCATGCTAATATATCATTATCATCACTTGTTTTTCCTTATCTTAAATCTGCTAACTGATATGACATTAGGTTGTGCAGCTAGAAAGCTCTTCTGTATTTTACTGCATCACATGGCTCATTTTACTGGCTTCAGGCACTGGACCATGTACTGAATTCAGGACAGTCATCACCAGATGCTGGTATCATACCCCAGGGTCACATGTATCCATTGCTTTTATAAATATTCTTGCGTGCCTCACAGCTGTTTCTATCATCATGACACATACAATGTAATCATGTTGAGATAATTAAGTGGATGACCTATAGATTCTAATGTTCTGAAAAGCTACTGCAGAGCTAACAGTACAGTATGGCACTTTAACGAAACATATTTACCCAGCCCTCATATATGTACTTGTATTGCTAGTATCTACTCCCTGGTATTTATAATTATTTGTAGGAAAGTACAATCATTGCTCACAGGGCATTCCTTATCACTGCCATTTTCCTCTGTCAAATATACTGTTCTTGTGGGATCACACTGTGTGTCCCTTTCTCCACTGCAGAAAACTGAAGGAAAGTGCCTAAGTGCTATGATTTGCAGGTAGCCCTAGAGCAGGCTACTCCCCCCCACAAAAAAGTCTGCGGTATCTATTGTTATATATTGTATTGCAGTTAGAAGGGAGAATGTGAGACCTGGATTCAGATAAAACTGTTTTTTCCACCAAAGCAGTTCCCTTTTTACAAATCCCAAAATGGAATTTGAAAAGTCATGGGGTGTTGACATTGGGCCAATGCATATTTTAGGTACCATTAAATCTGTCTAATGTAGTGTCTTGCTAGAGGAACCACGAGAATCTTGGAAGCCTAAAATCCTGAGATATTCCCGTGCTTAAGCCTCAACTGAATGGAAAAACTCAAGAAATAGATCTAGATCTAGATACAGATCTACTTTTTTTCCTGTGAGAGGAAAGCTCTTTAAATGGATATATCCAGGAGACACCTCAGGAATACTATTTTGTGGGATGGAATAAGGCAAAAGTTTTGATTGTTCTCCTGGAAATTCAGTATATTAAGGAGATCTGCATATACGATCTGTGAGGGATTTGGATCCAGGATGATTAATGAATGTTGGGCCATATTGGTTCTCAAGAGACATCTTCACTATGACCCTTCGTTGTCTTCTGCTTCTCCCTCTGCTCTGAAGGTCAGGTCCAAGAAGCACTGTTTGCGGGATTCCAAATTTCCAAGGGGGATCTGAAGAAGTCCTTTTCTGCTTCTGTCCCTGGTCCCTCCTTCTCGGGCTCGATGGACCCAAAGTTCCCATGACTCTCAGGTCTCCTGGCTATCCCAGTGCCGATATCGGCTCCAACTCCTCAGAGCCATATCTCCTGTTTTTGAGGAATCAGAAGGGGGGGGGGGTGAAACCTGCTTTTTCAGAAGCTCATACCAGTCTTCTCAGAATGCTTCTTCAGAGGGTTCTTCCCAAGGATGGGGGGGAGCTCATAATGGATGCCGTCAGCATGGCAGCGACGTTCAACATAATCAGGGTTTCCTTGGGGCTTTCTTCAGCTAGCCCTTTCAGCAACTCCGAAGGATTGTCCCACTGTCCTATTCTGAAGGCAGCCGAGGGTCGCTTGGCTCTTCATTCAGAAGTATGGGAGGCTTTCACCTGGGGCACATAGGTGTTGAGTCATTTCCAGAGGCTGCTCTGTTCCCTTTTCAGATGTCCCAAATTTTCATTACAAGTATCTCCCAGATGTTCTACCCCTTCAGAGATTGCAGGCAGCAATAGAGATTCACAAGCTGCTCACAAACCAAGATATCCAAGATGTCCCACCAGGCTAGTAAGGATCTGGTGTCTATTCAATATTCTTTTTAGTATCAAAGAAAAACAAGGACCTCAGGCCCATTTTTGATTTAAGCAAAATTAATCCATTTCTGAAAAAGACTAAGTTATAGCCAGTCACAGTGCACTCCATCATACCTCTACTGAGGAAGGATGATTGGATGTGCTCGATAGACATCAAGGATGCCATTATTTAAAGATAGACAGGTGCTCTATGAGGTTCCTGCACTTCCATCTGGGGGACAGTCACTACCAGTTCAGGGCCCTGCCATTTTGTCTCACCTCCCCACCCAGTATTCACCAAGTGCATGGCAGTGGTCACAGCCTGGCTTCAACTGCAGGGATTTGGTGTCATTTTTTGCCTGGATGATTGGCTCCTTACACCCCCACAAGAGCATCATTGATCATGGCTAGGGATACCTTATTCCAGCTATGTGACTACTTAGGGATCATGGTGTCAGTTACCCAAGTTCAGCTTAACAGCCTGTTCAGCTATTAGAAGCTTCTAAGCTCCAGAGTGATCAGCCTTCGTGCTAAGCCTTGTTGGTGCTCACAACTTTGAAGCCTGCAATTCATGTAGTTATGAAACTCTTAGGTCATATGGCAGCATCTACAGGGTTGGTCCCTTTAGCCAGCTATTATATGAGGGCTCTGCAATGGACACTGATCATACAGTGGTATTTCCTAACCCATCCAATGGATTTTCCAATACAACTGACAAAGATGTGTCATATCCAAATTTGTTGGTGGTTGCATTCTCCTTTATTAACTAACTGGAGACTGTTTGTTCTTCCAGCTCCCTTGGCCACAGTCACAATGGATGCCTCTATCCTGGGGTGTGGATGGGGCATTTCAAAGGGAGGATGGTTCAAGGGTCCTGGTCTTCTGCAGAGACCGACATTCACATCAAAGTTCTAGAAATGAGAAGGGTCCTCCTTGCATTGCAGGCTTTTCAGGATCCTCTTTCCAAAGGTGTGATTGCAATACAGATGTACATTATGTCCATTTTGGGTATCTAAACAAGCAGGGTGGATAATTTTCATATCCTCTTTGTCAAGAGGACATGAAGGTTTGGCAGTGGACAAATTCTTCTCAGTGGTTTTTGATGGTAACACACACATCCTGGGGAAAACCAACATTCTGGCCAACAGCCTCAGCAGGAGCATTCTACTTCTCCATGAGTGTTCTCTAAATCCGAGAGTTGCGGCTCGGATTTTTCAGCGCTGGGGCACTCTGTGTTGTGGCCTATTTGCCATCTTGCCCAAAAGCAGCTATTATGCCTTATTTCCCCCTCTGGGACAGTCAACCAGGGATGCTGTGGTGTTTGCTTGGCTCCTGGGACTTATTTTTGCTTATCCTGCAGTTCCTTTCATTGTAAAATTTCTTCAGAAGGCAGCCTGTTGCAGACTGACTGTGATCCTCATAACACCTTTTTGGCCTCGTCAGATGTGATGTCCCTTCCTTTGGTCTCTTCTTCATAGGTTTATAGGTTCATAGGTTAGTACTAAGCTAACTGCCCTTGCGAGCCATTTTAAGCTTAGCCAATCATCCCTTGTGAGACTCAAACCCTGCACCTTGTGTTTGTAAAGCAAACACCTTAACCATTAGGCCACCCTCCCTACTGAAGTACTCCACTTGTGTACTGGATCCAAATTTGGATCTCATTTCTTATCCAGTAGGTCTGGATCCCCCAGTCATCAGTCCCTCAAGTTAATTGCATAGTTTCTTCGGTTCCCTTGATGGCCAGAAATCCCAAGCTTTCACAGGCTGTTGTTCACATCTTGTCTTCATCTCAAAAGCAGTCTACTAGAGAAGTGTATTCCAGTAAATGGAAATGTTTTGTACTTTGTGTGGAGTCTTGTGGACTTGACCCTTTTTGTGGTCCTTTAGAATTCATTTTTTTGTTGATTTGTTTCAGGCAGGTTCTAGTTTTTCAACTGTTAAGGTACAGCTGGCAGCTATCTCTAATTTTCATGTTGTCAGGAACAATGTTCCTCTGGTTTTTGTCATTCCAAGGAATTCCTCAAAGCTACCTTTCTGCTATATCCCCCAGTTTGGGATCCGCTTCCTGTCTGGAATCTGACATTTGTTTTGCAGGTCCTTGCAGGCCCTCCATTTGAACTTTCATCTGCTTCTGATCTGACGCTCGTGTCTTGGAAGACCTTGTTTTTTGTGGCTGTTACTTTGGCGAGGAGGGTTTCGGAGTTGCAAGCTCCCTGATTCTTCTCCTCCTTATTTGGTGTTCCACAAAGACAGGATATCTGCCCATATAAACCTTTCCTTTCTGCCCAGTGTAGCATCTAACAATAATCTTAACAGCTCTTTTCATCTCCGTGTGTTTTTTCCTGATATGAGCTACAAAGGTGAATACCTTCTGCATTGTTTGGACATGCATAGGTGATTGAGATTTTATTTGGACCATTCTAAAGCCTTTATAAAATCCGGTCAGTTATTTGCCTCCTGTACAAAATCCAGTCTGGGCTCACCTATGTTTAAAGTGACTTTGTCCAAGTAGGTATTAGACTGTATTTTGTTTGCAAAGACTCTTTCTTTCAAACGTAGAGTCATTCTGCCAGGGCTATGACTACTTCTACAGCTTTCTTTTCTAAAGTATCAATGGATGAAGTTTGTGCAGCTGTGACTTGACTGGATCACCGCACTTTTGTGTCTTTGGCTTCACTGTGTTGTGGAATATCCTTCATAAGTTCTTCTCAAGGATTTTGTTTCCATGGCTGGGGACTCTGCCCTACAGGGTGAAGCCAGACAAAGTAGACAACATCGAATATGAAAGTTATGTACTTACCATAACAACAGATCTGTGTTGTCTGCCTCTGTTTGGTTCAACCTTTTCCCCACTCCTGCTCATGCCTTGGCTTATGGCAAACTTCCCTGTCTGAGATGGCCAAACAATGGAGGTTGTCTGTACCTTTTCTGCTGTCTCCTGCATTCTCCTTGGTTAGGGAAATTTATTGTAAGTTGAAAGTGTTTTTTCATGGGCAAACTCTATCTGAAGAGTAGGGTGAGGAGTGGGGGATTGTGGGTAAGGGAGGTAGAGCCTGGCAAGTTCTAAGTCTGAAGGAAATGGCCAGAGCCAGATCTGAGTCAGATGCAATAGCCCACTAGTTGAACTAGCAGTGTGGATCTCGTTATGGTAAGTACACAACTTTTGTTTTTCACTGGTGCTTGATCATTTTAAAGTCCAGTAAGTATGTAAGATAGGTACTACTACTGTTCCTACTTAACCTCCTTGTTGCCAAATATACAGATAGGCATAACTTCTTTTCAGATGTGATACTGGTGAACTAAATTGTGTTGTATTGAATTTTCTTTATAGTGCATTGAATATAAGATGGGCATTATTTTTCTTACTTAATCTGAAAGACGTCATTAATTTGTCCATAGGGAAATTACAACTCTGTACATCCACTGTGTTAAGATGACAAGTATTTAGTGTCTCCTCTTGCTCTCTTTATGTACTATCACCTAAAATTACTACTGTTGCAAACCTTTATGCTGGTACTTTTAATATTATGTTACATATTTCTTGTAGCTATCCCTGGCAAGAGACTGTTACAGAACAATGCCACAGGAGTCTATATGTCTTTCTTTATTGGTTCTATACAGTTATAGAAATACTTCCTGTGAGTATTTCAGGAAACAGACTGTACTTAGTACTGTATCCTATACATCTAACTGTGAGACAGTAATCGCTGCCTAGAATTGATAGTAATGTTGAAGGCATAAGTGTTTTGTAGCATACAAAATTCTTGGTTAAACTGCTGTACTTACAATATTATGGGTTAAACTACTTTACTGTCCAAGACATACTTGCTCATTTACCTGCTAGCAAATTTGTTCAATGTCCTGTACATTCCATACACACTCTGAAGGCCATACAAAGGTGGTTCTTAACCATTTGCCCGAGGAACTCAGGGAACAGTGGAGAAGGTAGGGGTATATTTGTGTGTATTTTCTTAACCTTTACACCTCTCTCCAATATTAAGTACAGATTGTTTAATTTTGTCTTACTCTACCTATTTTCTTCTTTTTCAGCTGCAGACAGTAGAACTAAATATTTATATAGTGTATCACAATCCATCTTCCAGAAGACTTTGTCAATATACTCAGTGAGACCAGTCATCTAGAACCAAGAACACCCCCCATTGGAAAAGAACATTTAAAGTATGATTAATGTTTCAACTCATAATCATAAGCTACTCTCTTTCTATTTAATGTATCTCTCTGTCTTATAGTGTGCACAGTGCTAGAGATCACCATCCCCTTCCACTAAAACTGAATATAATTTTCATCCACCCAATAGTTACTTAGCTGACAGTAGCATGTCCTGAAAATAAACATTAATAAAATGTATAGTTTAAACACCCTATTTCTAACAGTAACATCTTATATTAGGTAGGAAATAAAAAAATTCACTTTTTTATTGTTAATGTTACAGTTCCTAGAAGAAAAAACCTTCCTATATAAAGGTCAGATTCCTAACTTAAATCAAGTTTTGTTAAGACAGCTTACCTCAATGTACTGGCTAACACAGCAGTGTCTGCTGTTATTTTCTTTACTATCAGAAACATTGGCACAAAATACATTTTGCTTGTGGTAGCATAATATCTGTAAATTGGCCATTATAACCTCACCTTACTTCTAAATGCAGCTCCATTGATAGTTTCTCTTGAGAATACAATACTCTGTGTGTGGGCCCTACTCCATTTCTCCTACCCTACCTCTAGTTCTACCCTCAGTGCAACTTAAACCAAACTAACTCCACCCACACCTCCTCCACATCCAATCAGTGCATACAACCCCCTAACAACTCCATCTACATTTCTGTAAACAAAACCTAAATACACCTTCTAGATACTTTCATCCATCAGTCACTCACATTTCACTGGTATCTCACAAAAACTCCAACAAACCATACACACTATACAGTACACCACACAACAATGATATACCTACTCCTAATCTTTCTACTACTCCTTACCTCACTAACATACGTGACTATCAAACTCTCCTCTCCGTAAGCAAATCATCCACCAACTCCCACCGCCATACACCACTCACAACAGCACCGTCCTCTTTTTATTACATCACAAGTACACCTGGCAAATCCCTCCAACCTGTTTAGCTTCAAATATGTAAAAACTAACCTGGAAACAATATACCACCTCCTTATAAACAAATCCAAATCTAAATGATATTTCTATGTCTATCACTGAGCCACTCATCTGAAACCCAGAAGAGACATCCATCCACATCCAAGCCCTACTACTATGTTCCAGGCTGCATCATTATCCTCCCTAAGCTCAACACATCTAGCTACTAACAAATCTGATGTAGTACTACTTAATATTAATCTCAGAAGCATTTGCAATAAACTCCAAGAATTCTAAGCATGTCTAGTATTTTATAATTCTGATATAGCTGTAGTCACAGAAACCTAGCTAAAACCTCACATAAAAAATAATGAAATACTACCTCCATGTTATAACATTTTCAGACTTGACAGAAGTAAAAAAGGTGAACCTTTACCCATATTTAACAATGCAGAATACGTCATAGCACACTGCAGACTTAAAAGAAAAGTGATCTGCATCAACGGGCTTTACTTCTCACCAGGACAAAATAGTAGCACAGTAGAAAACTTCTGCACTGGCTATACAATAATACACCCCCTGAAAGCATTATAATTGGTGACCTTAAAATAAAGTGGGACCATATATACACAAGTATCCCATCAATGAATCTGTTTGGTTTCTCACACATAATAAAAGATACAACCAAGATACATAAACACACAAATAAGGAACCCATCTTAGACTGGATTTTTACAAGTAAATCAATTAATATAAATTCCTCTGGCTGCCTTGCTGACAGTATCAGTGACCATCTACCAACTTATGCTGTCAGAAACCATCCCAACATATGCAAACAGGTAGCCTACAAACATGTGAGCAATATAATATATTTTAATTCAAGTGACTTCATCTCCATAGTCAAACTCTACAGCTGGAATATCCTAAAAACCATGCCACTAGATGATGATGTAACCCATTTCAGTAGTACTTTCATAAACATCCTCAGTAGCCACATACCACTCAGAACTAAGAGAGTCAGGTCAAACCCTGCAGCCTAGCTAACCAGGCAAATACTTCTTCAAAGAGACAAAGTATGGAAAATGTAGTCCAAAAACAAAACTCAATCCAACTACCAACACTGTAGATAGATTATTCTTGCAAAAATGTTAATAAAGACAAAAAAAGTCCTATTTCACCAACCTTCAGTCAGCACACCAAAACACTCCCTAGCTATTTTGTTCTTCATAAAAAAACTGCTGCACCTAGGCCAACTACTCCTTTATCAATAACCAGTAACAACCCAGACAATATAGCCTACTAGTTCAACTTCCACTTTATAAACTCAGTACTGTGTCTTACTAAACAAAGCCCTCTCACCACCCCAGCCTCATCTAAAAACAATACTATATCCTTCTCTTTCCAACCAGTCACAACTAGCACTATAAAAAATACCTAAACAAAACTCAAACCAACAACTTTAGCAGCAGACAACCTAACAAGAGTATACCTAAAACTCACTTCTAGAGCTCTAGCATTTCATGTTCCTGTACTAATTAACCCACCTTTTACAGAAAACCATGTCCCAGCCATATGGAAGAAATCTTTCGTAATTCCACTCCACAAAGGTGGAAATTCAACTGGTGTACCCATAGATATTTTTGATAGTGGTGATGTTGTTGTTTGTCTTTCGGTTTGTCCAGGTTAGGGGTCGCCACAGTGGAACTCCGGTCCGCTAATGATTGGCAGTTGGTTTTTATGGTGTCGAGTTGCCAGCCCGACGCCCAACCTTCAACGAAGGCACGCCCATTCAACGCATGTCTTTCGAACGCCCACTTGACCGCGGGGAGGACATGCAGACTCCACACAGAAGGCACTCCCAACCCAAGCCAAGAATCGAACGGGAGAACCTATTGCTGTGAGGCAACAATGCCACTGCTGCACCACCGCGGATATGTATTAGAAAAATGTATCCACTCCCAGCTCCTGAAATATCTTACCCAAAATATTCTTCTCTTCGTGACCCAGCATGACTTCCGCTACAGTCATAGCACAATTACTGCTCTTATTAACTTTACCAGTGCTATCAACCAGAATAGAAATACTGGCAACCTAGTATCAGTAATTTTCTTGGATCTTTCAAAGGTTTTAATGCAGTTTCCCATCAAAAACTTATCTGCAAACTTTCTTCCTAGATGTAAATCAGTCATCTCTCACCTGGTTTCATAACTATTTCTTAAACAGACAACAATCAGTAAAACAGAAAGAAACGTCTTCTGTTTCCTTCAAGCCACAGTTGCAGTCCCACAAGGACCAATACTGGGCCCAGTTCTATTAATTTATTTATAAACAAACTCCATACCTCCAAAAAAAAAATGAAATATAGTTTGGTATGCAGATGATGCAACCCTCATCTCCTCTGCCCCAACACTACAAATCCTCCAGAAAATCACCTAAGAGTCTTCCTCATTTGTCAAATTGTGGCTAGGCACTGCAGACTTACTCTAAAATGCAAAAAAAAAAAAAAAAAAAAAAAAAAAACACTAAGCTACACAATTTCCATATTGTCTCATCTGACAATACAAAAACTGAAACTATGACAGAAGCCAAATTACTTGGAGTTCTAATAGATGACATACTCAAATATGACCAACATATTCGCCAGACTACCAAAAATACACAAAAAATTGGCTCCCTTTATAGAGGAGATCATTATCATAAAGTATCCCGAAGAAAAACCTACCAATTCCCATCTCTGTTGTATGCATCACCTATTCTCACTAATCTCAATAATACCCTCAAGTCCACACTTGATGAATGCCATAATAAAATAGCAAGACTCTTGTTCTACACCTGGATAATTTCTGATCCAGAAGAAAATATGAGCTACAATACCTCTGACAAAATGATAGCTGCTCTTTAATAAATTCCCTTACGGTGATTATTATACTTTCCCTTCTATTTACTATTATAAACATTTATCTGATTATATTTCTTAACTACATACTCGTACGTAATCCTTGTTCTCCCTCATCATACCATTACTTACTCATTTCAACCCAAATGTCAATCTTTGTCTTCCCTTGTTTTTCTTTGTATTTCTGTCTGCTACAACCTTAGGCAAATACACAGGCAAGGTTAGCATTAATAATCTGTTACAGCTAATTATTCAGGCAAAAATCTATATGCAACCAAGATGAAAATATTATATACAATTTGAAAAATAAAAATTATATTGCAGCAAGCAAAAACTTCCTGTGAGCTTGAAAATTAAGAATTCTGAAAATAAGAGTGGCAGAAGAAAAGTTTTCCCTAATCTATCAAAAACTTTCCCAGCCTTGTCAGTGGGAGATGGACAGATATTACTGTGGGGTCAAATTGGGGTTTAATAAATAAATGTTTATAAGACTGAGGAACCTTATATGGTCTGTTTGATTTCTTAGGGGTGGCAGGCAGGTTGTCTGGTATGTTGTGCAGGTTGTAATAAAAATCCTCCAAAGCTAGCAGAACAGGAGAAACAACAGTAGGCTGAAGAAATTCCAATTGAAGAAAATCATTTCTTTTTCCAAAGAAACTGTAATATCATTTTGTTCCTACTGAAAACATTTTCATTTTAGAAAGGAAAAATCAGAAGAAATACTCTCCTCAGAATCGGAATATGTTGCCTGAGGAAAAATAACTGAATTTGATCCCTCCAGTTCTGTTCCATGTTTGTCACACTGAGAATCTTCAGAAACAGACAGTTTCTTTTTCTCTTCCCAGCGGCACTAGAAGGAGAATTGTTAAGAGCCTGATCTAAACCCTGATCTAAGCCCAATAAATCTTCCCTATCCAGGGTAACAGAGACAGGGGGATATAAATGTTTAACTTTCTGCTTCTTTTTACCAAGAATATCAGTTGAAGCAAACCAACTCATTTCAAGGGCTTTATCCCAGTAAACAGCCATCTTAGTCCGGCCAGTGAGAGAAGCATATTCCCAGCCACTTACTATAAAAATAAAAAAAATGAAGTCACGGCTACCCTGTGTATAGAAATTTAATTCACTAAGTGCTTTAATCCCCTTACAAATTTGGGACTTTACCAGAGGAAACCAGGAAAAAAGATAAGTGGTCTAAGGAACCTAAATGGCCACTTCAGGTCATCCATCTGCAGCTTAGACAAGGAAATAACCTGCTGAACTGGCAAAGGCTGAAGTACAGCTGTACTACTGTTACTAATCATTCCTACCACTGCAGTAGCCTATGGGTTATGTTTTGTGACTCTCCACAGATTTGCCCTGAATTCTGATTGGGCAGCCCTGAGGAGGGGAAAAAGCAGTAAGAGTGGAAAATCTTCAGGACTTTCTTGCCTAAGAGATAAGAAGTAGTACTCATCCTGAAGTAACCAAAAAATTTTATTAAGTGCAATTTACACAACTGTACTACGTCCATCCACACTGCTGCAGTATTCCATGTGTAGAGTACTATGGCTTATCCAACCTGGGAAAAGGAAGGATCTGGATCCAGGAGCCCATGGAGAATGGTCCTAGCAGGGCCAGTGCTGGATCTAAACAAATAATCTAGTATGTAATTCCTTGTACAGGTACATACAGAGGACCATACAGCTCTCTCTAGAAAGCTTCTGGACCCCACCCTTTTGCAATATGCACTCACAAAAGACAAGGCCCACAGGGAATGTGCCTTAATATTGCCTGGAAATGATTTATCATGGATTGTATAACAAAAGGCACAGGCCAGGAACAACCAACTGGAAATTATTTAAAATAGGTTATCCTTTCTTAGTCCAAACATAAGAAATTAACATCCGACAGATTTTTCTGAAGGACTTGGTTCTGTGAAGATAGTACGTGAGCTGCTAATAAATTTCCAGAGTATCATAATATTTTCTCCAAGGTTCTGAGGGTTAAGGTAAAACACTGGGAGATAGATGGCTTGATTCTGAGAAACTCTGAGATACCTTTGGCATGAGTGAGGGATTTGTTCTTACAGCTACCCTGTCTAAAATTCAGACCAGATAGGGTTTACTCAAAAAGAGAGACTGCAACTCAGATACTGATCTTGCAAGATGTTAGAGCAAATAAGAGAGCCATTTACCATGTAATGAACCTTAAATATGCCCGATCTGCTATTCAGATGGAAGTGAGGTTAACTTTTTTAATATAAAGCTAAGATCGCAGGAAGGAGCAACCTGTTTGTAAGGTGAAATTGGGTGAGGAACTGCTATCAGAAACTGTTTTGCTAAGAAAACATTGAGGAAATGAAAGGATCTGTGGACAGACATACTTTAGTGGTCTCAGGATAGGCTAGTAACTCAAGTATTTGAGCACCAGTGGTATAGTCCCAGATACAGCCTGATTATTTGGTAGGCACCGACAAGAAAAGTCTTCCAAATGTCGTCATAAAATTTTCTAGTAGCAGGATGTAATACCTCCTTTAGTAGCTGCTGTGCATTTTCAAAAAAGAGATGCCTAAAATGAATTAGTATCCAGGCAGATAATTTAAGATGTCTTAGATTGGGGGGGGGCGGTATCAAACTCCCCTTGTCTTTTGTGAGTAGATATAAATAGTGAGGAACTTTGTGGTAATTGCCTTCGTCCTGTTTCATGAAAAGGGAGAACCAATACTGCCTGGGCCAAAAGGGGTTCACCGCAAATTGTTTTTTTGGAGAGCCCTTTTGAATATTAAAAATTGCCATGCATGTTAGTGGTAAGGGTGGTATGCCTAAAGAAATTCCTTTGTAAGGAAATGAAAAAATGTATCTATTGTCTGTTTTGAAAGCAGGCTAGCAGATCTTCTGGACATGTTCACCAGAACTAGACCAATAAGTAGAAGACCCCCCCCCGATCAAACTGTATTCATCAGGATCTGTCCTGGTTCTGCTCAGTTTGTCTGCCACTGTGTTTTGTTCTGATCGAAAATAATGCATTTGGAGGGATAAGGAATGTCGACGAGCTAACTCCCAAGCATTCATAGCCAGCTGTGTAGAGGGTATGGCCTTGTACCCCTCCAGCTTGTTGATGTAACACATCACTGTGGTGTACAGCTGTTTAAAAATTGTGTTTTGGTCTGTCTGATAAGTTTATAGGCCTTGCACCTTTATCCTCATAGGCACTGCCATTCAAAGGAATTCTGTAGTGTCTTTGATACAAATTAACTTGGAGATTGAGGAGAACAAGCAGATACTTGTAATATCTTACATTTCTCATCCCCACCAGATCAGTTGCATTATAAGAAACCCAATATAGCTATGCGAAAAGCCAAGGATGCCATTGTAAATACACTTGATGTGTGACCTAGACACAGAGGTGCAGAGATCTTATAGGTCCCATGTTAACATAAAGCTTCCCTGGAGAATAAAAGGTAACGGGCTCTGAAGGATTGATGTCTAAAATATTGGAACTTCTCCAAAGAGAAATAGGAAGGAAGTTTTAAAACTTCCCTCCAAGAAGGCTCATCTTTGATGCCAGATGAATTCTGGAATGCAAGCATTTGTCCCATGGAAAAGGTGGCACTGGTTCTATAACTCCTAGGGTAAGCAAAGCTGAGGAACTTGAGGAAAAAAAATGTGTGGCTTGGAGGGTGGGAAGGAATTCCCCTGAAAGCATTTTTTTTGTATCAGATGCCTAGAGTTCCCCTCCTGGACCACATTTAATCCCTGTATGTCTCTGACATCTGTTGCCGAAAAAAAATGAACAGAGGCAGTTGTTGGGAATGGGTTTTAAGAGATAGAGGCAAAAGATAAGGCTGAAAAAGGAGGCATGGTAGCATAGCCATCCTGAAGTTGAAAGTGGTCTCCTTATTGGGAAGGTTCCAAATTGTTATTGTTCCTCTCCTGCTGTCTCTAGTTGTTCCTTAGGCATGAGAGAGTATTTGGGAGGTTTGAAAGGGGACTGGAAGAATGTTAGAAACTCCCTAAATTAATTTCCATCCTTCATACAATTGTTTGTGGGCCTGAATAGGAGAAGGGCCAAATAAATGTTTTCCTAAAGTTGAATTCAAACTTTATTTTACCTGAAAAAATTCTGATATCATACTCAGGTCTACCTTCTCAAACATTAACAGAGCTGAGGTCCAAAACCCAGCCTCTGCCCAATTATACAAACTTTAAGGCACATTTATAAATTTGTCTCCAAACCTTCCCCTCTATATCCAAAAGCTAAGGACTGGAAAGTAACAGTAGCCAGTCACTTAGTTGCATTTATGGAGACTGTAGATTGTGAATCAGTGTTGATACAGTGTAATATATGCCCTCTTCAAAACTGCCACAGGAGGAGGAAAAGGTATAGAATGAGGTATAGAATGAGGCAAATCTACATGCCACATATTAGAAAAAAATCTCAATACAGTAGAAACATACATAAGATCCCAAAAGACACCTAATTCAGCCTGATAACAACCCAGGAAAATAAATCTCCTCCCAAGGTGATTGTGACAATCAGCTTTCCTGAGCATCAGAGAACTGAGCTCAAGAATCTGTAGGATACAAAGCCCCATCTCTACCCATATCATAGGTAGGTACTAGGCTATTGGCCCTATGGCCTATACAAGCCTAGACATAACGATTCCCTGGCTATTGCTTCCCACAAATATTTACTTTCCTGGACCCCTGTCTAGCAGGGCAGCTGATGTGATCCCCAGGGTGAATTTCCTATCTCCCATCCAATCGTCAAGGTTCCCCATGAAGAGGGCCATTGAGGTGCTCTGCCTGACATGTATGGGCAGCCTATTCGAGAGTATGGAGAGTCTCTGGGTCAGGAACCTATTCCTTGAGCATGTTCTAGTCATCATGATGACAAGATTAAAATCCCTGGAGCGTGTGGCTTGGAAGGATTGGGATTTCTTTAAGTATAGCATGTCCAACAACTCTGGGTTTGACATGGCCTTGTATGTTAGGTAGAGATCGCCTCTGAGTAGGTGATATGTGACAGAGTATAGCTGGAGTTTCTTTAGATGGTCAGCATAAGGCATCTGCTTTAGGCCTGTGATTCTTTTTGTTAGGTATTTCTGAGGCCTTTCTAGTTGTTGCAGTTGTCTTGTGAGGTACATACCAAATGGGGCATTGTATTCTATAATGGGTCTAATGACGAATGAGTACAAAGGGACAATAGCTTCCTTTTTTCTGGATAAAAAGCCTTTATTGATGATGTGTGCAACATAGAAGGATTTTCTAACTGTTGTGGCTATGTGGTTATCAAAGGTGAGACCACTGTCCACCTGTGTCCCTTGGTCTCTTATCTCACTTTTGGTGTTTAGTGTACTGCCACCTATGTGGTAGTTCACAGGTACATGGCTTTTACCAAAGGGGACAACTATACATTTTTTGGCATTTAGCTTGAGCCCATGGCTCTGGCGCCAGGCATCTGTTTCGGTAAGGGCCTTTTGTAGTATATCCACATCATTTGGGGATTCAATAATGGCTTCTAGCTTACAGTCATCTGCGAACTTTGTAAGCCAGAGTCCCTTACTGCTGGACTGTACTTCAGAGAAGTAGATGCCAAACAAGAGTGGTCCCAGGACAGAACCCTGCGGTACACCACTTGTCACTTGTCTGGAGCTGGATTTGGAGTCTGCTGCTTTTACAGTGTGTGTTCTGTCAGTAAGCCAGGTTGCAACCCATCGAGTGATGTAGGGATTAATGCCCAGCTTAGTAAGTTTATCTTTGATTCCAGAGAGGGGGACAGTGTCGAAAGCCTTGGCGAGGTCCAAGTAGGCTGTGTGAACCACCTTACCCTTGTCCACGGCTCTGGAGACTGATTCGAAGAAGTCGATCAGGTTCAGGAGGCAAGATCGACCCTTCACAAACCCAAACTGGGTGGGGTCCAGTGTTTGAAGATTGCCAATGTCTTTGTTTATAAGTTCCATGATAATACGTTCCATGCCTTGCAGATCAGGCTCGTCTGACTGATGGGACGATAGTTCCCAGGATCCAAAGTAGATCCCCCCCCTTGTGGAGTGGGATGACTGTAGCAGTGCGCCACTGTGTGGGCACCAAGCCTGAGGTGAGGCTATGATTAAACATGACACACAGGTGAGATGCCAGTTCATTTTGTAGTTCATGCAGAATGCAGCCCAGGTTGTCGCCTGATCCCATGGATGCTGTATTCTTGGCTTTGGAGAGTGCGTTTTTTACCTGAGTGGCTGTGATTACTGGAATTTGGCATTCTTTCGGTATTGAGATGGGCTCTTTAGGGGGTGAGGGGGGGGTGAAGTTGGCACTGAATCTATCTGCCAGGATATTGGCAATATCCTTGGGATCAGTATATCTAGTGCCGTTTTGGTGTAGCTCAGACCAGATCTGAGTATTGCCATTCATATTCTTGACATAGCTATAGAATGCCTTGTTGTTGTCTTTGGAATCTTTGGCAATTTTGTTTTCGTAACTAGCCTTGGAAGATTTTATGAGGGATCTCAGCTTTCTACTGAGGCTGGTGAGGAAGTTTTTTGAATCCTGGGTTCTTCCTCTTTTCTGCAACAGTTTCTTCCTTCTGATGTCCTTCAAGAATGCAACTGCAGTCATAACATATGGGTTGTCCTGCCTCAGGCAGCCCTCGGTCGGCCGGATTCCAAAGTCTGGGTCCGACGTCGGCTGATGTCGCATTTCTCTCCGACGTCAGAGCGGCTGGAGTACATAAGCATCAGCCGACGCCATTTTCTTCAGTCTTTCTTGCCGCGCGGTGCCCGAAGCAGAAGCAGTTCGCAAGTGCCGGTCGGTCAGCTCCTGTATTCTTCGATTCCGAAGTCATCAAAAAAGCTAAGTACCCCGTTGGGGACCTTTTCTTGCCTCAGCCGATATCAGAAATTACTGAAAAAGTTAACAATTGTCTTTCTTGTGGTAAACAAATACCTCATAAGGATTTCCACTCTTGCTGTCTTCCTTGCCTTGGCCCAGACCACGACGTCTCGGCCTGTGTAGCCTGTGCTCGCTTCAACAAGCGCACTCTCAGGCGCCGGGCGGAGTTCGCTGAAGATTTTTTCGGCAAAAAATTTGCTTACACAATGCCGTCGGATCTTCCGACATCGCAAACTCCCAAGAAACGAAAAGACCGGGACTGACATCCTCGGCCCGCGTCTACCACCGACTCCATGCCAAAACCTATCACGAGTGCTCCGGTTCCCTCTGAGACGGTCTCTCCACCGCTCCAAACCGAAGACACCACATTACTGACTACTCCGATTCCGGATATCACTCCGACGCCAGTTATTAATTTTCCTCCAGATACCGAAACCGAGGAAATGCCCGAGACCATTGCTGTAGACAAGGTCACTCCTGCACGTGGAGCTGCCAGGCCTCCTATGGCCATGTCTATTAAGGCCTACACTAGGGCTAAGGCAGCCAGCAAAACAAAACATCTTACTACTAAAACCTTACCTCAGCCTACTCCATAGACACAAATTATGTCTATGGCTGCTGATTTAATTTCTATGCTTAGAGGTTCACAGGCCCATCCTGAGAGAGGATCCCAGCCTCCTTCTGATAAAAGGCCCTGGGTTGAACCCTCTGACCCTATTCCGTCAGATGAAGATTCTGAGGGCTCTGTCCACTCTGATAGCCAGGAAGAGCTCTTCCAGACCTATGAGGACTCGGATGCAGAGGATTCCATCCCCTCGGCCTCCCCTCCTGAGGATTTTTATTTTGGGGAAGTTCTGCATACCATGAGGGAACATTTCAAGTGGCAAGGCCAGGAATATTCTGATTCCAGAAAATGCCTTCGGACTTTCCTTAAGAAGCCCCAGCACAGGCCCTTAGCTATTCCTCCTGTACTTGATGTTTTGGATGATTTATGTTCTGACTCTAGTGTTACACCTGCAAAGGCAAGTGGGGCAGTGGTTAAGGTGTATGCCTTTCAATCACAAGGTGCAAGGTTTGATTCTCACCACAGGCTGGAGATTCACAGATTGAAGGTGTATATTTAGGAAACTATTTCACAGGGGCCTAAAGGAGTTTCAGCTTCCACCTCTAAAAATCCATTGCCCTCCAACAGGGAAGCTAGGTCATTAGAGAAATGGGGCAAAAAGGTTTACACATCCACTACCTTATCTATGAGAGCTTTGAATTGCCTTTTTCATATGTTACAATATCAGGATTTCCTGTTAGAAGATTTACAAAAAACATTGGCCACTCCTGATCCTTTAGACAGGAAGGCTTTGCAGGAAGCTGTACATAATACTCAGCAAGTAAGCAATCACTTCCTACAGTGTGGATATGATGCACTGGAAGCTTCATGTAGGGCAGCTATGACAGGGGCAGTCATTCGTAGACATGCATGGTTAAAAGATCAACCTCTACCAGATCATGTAAAGGCAAAACTTCTGGATGCACCTTTGGAAAAGAACAAGCTTTTTGGTGCTAATGCTAAGGATGTGTTAAAGACCATCGAGGAAAAAGCAAAATCAGTTCAGACGGTGAAAGATTTCCTCCAGGTTCAACCCCCCAGATTCAGTAGGAATTGGTCTTCAAAAAACTGGTCCTTTCCTAATCCAGAAAAGTTTCAAAGGGGTAAAAACAGACGTGGCAGAGGAAGAGGCCAATACAGAGGTCCTTACAGGGGACGACAATGGCAGCCAGGAAACCAAAGAAGCGACGCAGGGGTTTCACCTGCCCCACAGCCACAATCTCATTGACTTTCCTCTACTACCGCCTACCAGGGAACAAATAGAAGCTCCCTTGGGCGGGAAATTATCTCTGTTTGCAGAAAATTGGCACAGACTGACAAAAGACAAATGGATTTTGGACATTATAGACCGAGGCTACAGGTTCCATTTTCATACCTTGCCAAGAAAACAAGGCATGCCAAACCTACCACAAAACCAGAGGGCAGAGGCTATCAAGCAAATCTCTCTGCTGACTCGGATGAAAGCAATAAAAAGAGTTCCACAACAAGAACAAGGCCAGGGGTTCTACTCAAGACTGTTCCTTGTTCCAAGAAAAGAATCTCAATGGAGACCAATACTGGATTTGTCCGCATTAAACACCTTTCTCATAGTACCAAAGTTCAAAATGCTGACTCTACAGCAACTCCTTCCCATGCTGGGCAAGGGGTCTTGGCTGATTACTCTGGACCTCAAGGAGGCATACCTGCATGTCCCTATCAGACACAGCTGCAGAAGATACCTCAGATTTCTTGCAGGGCCAGAGCATTATCAATTCTCAGCATTGCCATTTGGCTTATCTACTGCGCCCAGAGTATTCACAAAATGCCTGGCTTCAGTAATTGCTCATTGCAGGCTCCAGGGATACAAATTCACCCGTACCTGGATGACTGCCTCATACAAGCGGACGACAAATTGATGTTGACAAAAAACTTGGACTATGTCATACGATTACTTCAAGCTCTGGGATACACAGTCAACTTCCAAAAGTCAAGACTGCAGCCATCCCAGCAAATAATCTTCTTAGGAGCCAAATTAGACACAGCCTCTCAAATGGCTTACCTGACAGAAGACAAGCAAGAGAAGTTAACTCATTACTTCAAAGGTTTAGCAAAACTCACCCAGATGACTGCAAGGAGATTCCTACAGGCCCTGGGTTACATGGCATCCTGCATTCTCCTGGTTCCATTAGCAAGACTACACATGAGAAAACTTCAATGGTACCTGAAAAGCATTTGGTCTCAGCACAGCAACAACTTGGAGACAACCATACCGCTCATTCCATGCCTACAAAAGGAATTCCTATGGTGGGCCTCGGTGAGCCAGGCAAACACAGGTATGTCATTCAAAAAACCACAGATAACACAGACCATGACCACAGATGCCTCAGACCTTGGATGGGGGGTGCACATGGAAGGCAGGTGTATACAAGGACAATGGTCTCCAAAGGAAACACATCTGCATATAAACCAAAAGGAAATGCTGGCAGTAATGCATGCCATCGAGGCCTTTCAACACCAACTTCAGCAAGGCCATTTACTGATACGGACAGACAACACCACTGTGATGTGGTATATAAACAAGAAAGGGGGCACCCACTCTTAACCCCTTTGCAGACTGACAATGCATCTGTGGGAAAAATCACTGAGCCTAAACATCCAGTTACAATCCCAGTTTGTCCCAGGCAAAGACAATGTGTTGGCGGACACCGTAAGCAGGAATTTCACAGATCCACACGAGTGGAGGTTACATCCGAAGATCTTCACACAACTCACTTCGACATGGGGCAGGCCAGAAGTAGACCTATTTGCCTCTCACCGCAACCATCATCTACAAAAATTCTGCACAAGGACATACCATCCAAAAGCTTGGAAAATAGATGCTCTCTCATTCAACTGGAACTTCCTAACAATCTATGCATTCCCACCTCTGCCACTGATGACCTCAGTATTACTAAAGATCAAAGCAGAGAGACCCAAGGGAATCATAATAGCTCCGGACTGGCCAAGACAACACTGGTACCCACTACTACGGAGCATATGTCACACCAGGAGGTGGGCCCTTCCCCAATGGCCTCTACTTTTGACTCAACACAATTTCAAAACAGTGCATCCAAACCTTCAGACACTGCAGCTAACAGCCTGGGAGATCCCATAAATAACCTCAACCTATCTCTCTCCAAGGAAGTTCAGCGGATACTAACAGAGGCTCGAAGACCATCCACCAGAAAGGTTTACTTAGCAAAATGGAAGAGATTCAGCAATTGGAATACCAGCAAGGGACATGATGCATCATTGTTGAACATCCCACTCATCTTGGAATATTTGGCAGATATGCTAAAGAACGGCCTCTCATATTCTTCCATAAAGATACATGCATCAGCTGTTTCAGCTAGATATAACACTGATCCTCCTGTCTTTTCACACCCTTTGCTAAGGCAATTCCTCAGGGGAATCAAGAACATTAAGCCACCAAGAAAGGCCCCAGTGCCAGCCTGGGACCTCAATTTTGTCCTAGAAAAACTGACTCTACCTCCATTTGAGCCAGCAGCTTCAGTTGACTTGCAATTTCTCTCATGGAAGACAGCTTTCCTGTTGGCAATTACCTCAGCAAGAAGGGTTTCAGAACTACAGGCCCTAATGACAATACCACCATTCATAATTTTTCACAGAGACAGGGTTTCATTAAGGACCAACCCTACTTTTATGCCAAAGGTGGTATCTAGGGTTTCTTTAAATCAAGCTATTCATCTGCCTGCTTTCTTCCCCAATCCTGAGAATAAGGGGGAAAGACTGTTACATACCTTGGACATTCACAGACAACTTCGATACTACCTGGACAGAACCAAGGCCAGTAGGAAGTCTGAACAACTTTTTGTAGCTTACGCCCCTGCAGTCCAAGGAAAAGCAATTTCAAAACAGACTATTTCAAAATGGATTGGACATTGCATCAGATTCTGTTATTCCTTTCATGGAAAGACTGTTCCAGCCAATGTCAGACCACATTCCACCAGAGCTACAGCCACCTCTACAGCATTTTTAAGAGGGGTGCCTACTAAGGACATTCTAGAAGCTGCTACATGGAGCTCCGTGCATACATTCTCCAAACACTATAATCTCCCTCTATACTCCAGATCCAGAGCAGGCTTTGCTTCGGCAGTCCTGCAGGGTTTGATTGCCACACCATCTTTTTCCTAGAGCATTCCTCCTCCCCCAGCTAAGCTATGGTATTCTACCCATATGTTATGACTGCAGTTGCATTCTTGAAGGACATAGTACAGTTTTGTACCTACCATAAATGTAGATATCCGATAGACATGCAACTGCAGTCGGATTTTCCCTCCCTCCATACCCCTCTATGCCTAGGGTCCACTCCTATCCCTGTTTCTCTTAGCTGGGGATATCTGTTATGGTGTATTTGTTTTATTGCTCATTTATTTGTCTGGAATCCTGTTTTTGTCTTCCAAATTTGATTACAGCCTTCCTTGGAGGGCACCTGGCATCTGGGGCAAGAAACACTGAAGAAAATGGCGTCGGCTGATGCTTATGTACTCCAGCCGCTCTGACGTCTGAGAGAAATGCGACATCAGCCGACGTCGGACCCAGACTTTGGAATCCGGCCGACCGAGGGCTGCCTGCGGCAGGACAACCCATATGTTATGACTGCAGTTGCATGTCTATCGGACATCTACATTTATGGTAGGTACAAAACTGTACTTTATACACCTTGTTTATGGCAGGGGAACACCACATTAGCTTCCTTTTTTTAGAGGACAGGGTCTTGGTTCTATTTGGGATGGCTTTGTCCATGCACGAGTGAATGTGCTCATACAGCACCTTAGTGTAGGATTCAGCAGTCGAACTTCCAGTTCCTATTTGCATGGGTGTCATGAAGTTTGTTAATTGTGACTTGAGAAGCTCGAAGTTGGCTTTGGAGAAGTTTTTTATGGAAGTTTCCTTAAAGGGGGGTGGGATGTGGATGTCAAGGGTGATTAGCTTATGGTCTGATCTGACCAACGAGGGGGTGACAACTGGTGTGGAGCATCGATCTCCCATGTTGGTAATGACCAGCTCTACAATATTGGTACCCCTGCTGGGACTATGAATTAGTTGCTCTAGGGTGTTGGAATTTATGAATTCCAAGAACTGTTGAGCAAAGGTGTTGGTACAGGAGTAGTTTTCCCAGTTAATGGCAGGGTAGTTGAAATCACCCAGTATTAGGGTGTTTGGTTGTATCTTAATATTTTCCAGTATGTCTAGAAAGGTGTAGTGAGAATCTTAGGGCATGGTGGGGGATCTGTCGCAAGCTACAATTTGTATTGCAGTCTTACCTAGTGTTAGTTGCACCTGCAGAATTTCAGATGCATTGTGTTGGGTAACCAGCCTGGAGGTGTGAATATGGACACTCCTCCACGTTTAGTGTTTCGATCCTGGTTTGGTGGCCAAAAAATGTTGTATGAGTTGTAGCCTGGTATTGCAGGGGTGCTGTCTGGAGCTTTGAACCAGGTCTCAGTTACTGCACAGATATCGATGTTCTCCATTTTTAGGAGAGCCTAGAGAGAGTTCATCTTGAGGTTTAGACTTGTAGCATTGAGTAGCATTACCTTCAGGTTTTGCTTGCTTGTACCCATTACGGTGGTAGTTTTGTCCTTTGAACCTTGCCTAAAAAAGGCACTATAGGGGTGGCAGGAGCCTTAGCCAGTAACCTGAATCCCCGGGGCGACAGGTGCAAACCATCTCTTGCAAAGAATCATGGTTTGTCGATCATGTTGTCCTAGGCAGACAGATACTGGATCCCCTTTGAATGATGCCAGAAGCTTAGCCAATTATTGAAGTCAATCATTTTGTCCTTATACTGTGGTATCATTCTGGGCCATGGCAGGATGCTACTCAGGGCTAGAGTCATACCTGCCTGGGCTACATGATCCGAGACCTCTTCCATGTCTCTTTTCATGTAGTCCAGGAAGGTACATCTCAAGTCATTCACTCCAAAATGGACAATGACAGAGTCATATTTGCACTTGTTGTGGAGTGACTTGAGTGCAGGCACCCGACAGGCAACTAACTGTAATTTTCTCCTTGTTCAGCCTGGTGAGTGGGATAACCGTGTGCCTGACTATTGAGTCACCTATGACTAAAGTGTTGGGTACTTTCTCCTGCCTTTGGGGCTGCTGTTGGGTGGCACACTGGTGTTGCGAGCTATGTGACGTTTTGGTTGTGTTTGGGGGTGGTGTTTACATTTCAGCTTCAGAGGTCCTTGTTGCTTGGGCAGGTTAATGTTAAGAGCCTCCGCATATGTGTGTTTTGTGTTGCTGTGTGTGGGTTTTGAAGGACTATGTGTTGTTTGAGGTGTTGTGTAGGTGTTAACCTTCTCCTCGTCTGTCTAGCACAATCTTGGCTGGAGAGAGCTTTGCATCCAGTTTGGGTATGTAATTGCATCTCTCGCAGGTTGTAGTGTTTGGTGGTAGGAGGAGAGGGTTTTCTGTGTACATGAGGCAACTGCTGCATTGCCCCAGTATGCCCAGATTCACCAGGTGGACAGGAGAAATCACCGGAAGCTGACCCTTGGACATGGCTGGTTAGGTGCTTTCTTTGTGTATTACAAGAGCTGTTTTCCCTAACTTTTTGGCAAATTAACTTGCGTTGTAGGCTGTCTAGTGCCTACGACTATTTTCTCCTTATTACCAAGGAAAGGTGAGTGTTTGTAACAAGTTAAGGCTTCCTAGTGCTTTTTAGCGAGTTTTAGAACAAGTGCTAGTCACAGGTATACAGATTTTAGTGCTACTGCTGATAAACTAGTTAGTTCTAAGTGAAAATTCGAAGAGCAGACTTTCTGGCACTGGGAATAGATTAACCTTAGCCCCGCAGTGCGCAAATGTGCACAAATATACGTATTTATGCCAGAAAGTTGAAAAGGATAGAAATCAGCCCAAAATGGCCAATAAACTTGCAATTTCAGAGCTGGAAACCACTCATCTAGTGTTAGATAGGCAGTACAATGCTCCCACTCTCACTGGTAAGCAGTAGGACCTCCCTCTACCAAGGTCTGGATAGCTCTGAACACTGAAATTAAAGTCCTGAAACCAGCAAAGCCTGGAAACTGGACTATTCTAGTTAGAAAAGGTGGGAAATTGGCAAACAAGATAGTAAATAAGCACAGAAAGGCTAATGCACTTGAGTGTATAGCCCAGAACAGTAAACTCAATTAAAACTTTGCAAAATTATAAATCTGAAAATGTAAACTTTTTAAATAAAGCAAGTACACAACTGGAAAATGACTTACAGGCAGAAATGATGTGAAATAAGTAGCTAGTAGTCTACTTTTTAAGCTTCCTGAGAAGTGCAGGTAATAAAATCGACCAAAATCAGCAAAAATTAGAAAATTCAGCAAAAAGTACTTGCAGTTAGCACAAAAAGTTTCTCTTTCTCGTTTCTGGTGCTGTAGTAATCTGCAGGATGCCCAAACAGGATCTGCTGATCTAAAACAAGCTCAAATACGTGCAAACGCGCGTATTTATGCCAGAAAGTTGAAAGGGATAGAAATCAGCCCAAAATGGCCAATAAAATTGCAGTTTCAGAGCTGGAAACCACTCCTCTAGTGTTAGATAGGCAGTACAATGCTCCTTTCACTGGAAGCAGTAGGACCTCCCTCTACCACAGCAAGGTCTGGATAGCTCTGAACACTAACTAAAGTCCTGAAACCAGCAAAGGCTGGAAAATGGATTATTCTAGTTAGAAAAGGTGGGAAATTAGCAAACAACATAGAATTTTTTTTTTTTTTTGGTTAAATCAGGCTAAACAATGCAGTTATACAGTAAATAGTTAGAAAAGGTGGGAAATTGGCAAACAAGACAGTAAATAAGCACAGAAAGGCTAATGCACTTGAGTGTATAGCCCAGAACAGTAAATTAGAAATTTGAAAATTTAAACTTTTTAAATAAAGCAAGGCAAGTGCACAGCTGGAAAATGACTTACAGGTAGAAATATAGCGGAATAAGTAGCTAGTCTACTTTTTAAGCTTTCTGAGAAGTGCAAGTAATAAAAACAATCAAAATCAGCAAAAATTAGAAAATTCAGCAAAAAGTACTTGCAGTTAGCACAAAAAGTCTCTTTCTTTCCCGTTTCTGGAACTGTAGTAGTCTGCAGGATGCCCAAACAGGATCTGCTGATTTGTCTTCCCTAACATGCCTAATGGGTATTAAAGGTTATGTATCAGGACTACTAGTCTATAGCAGCAACTTAACTGAGTTAAGAGTTCACTGTTTCTCACCAATGCCATATCTACAGTTTTGTTTTTATATATTTTTTTCTTTTTTAGTAGGTGCTGACTGTGTTTAACTAGAACAGGAATCTGTGCCCCTTTAAGAGTACTCTTCCCTCGGATACATTTATTACCATCAACTTGAGAAACTCCGTATCCCAGTAAAGATGGTTCTCCCATGCCTGTACTCAGACACTAGAAATAACTGAAGAGGACGTGGCTGACCCTCTATTTATGGTGGCTTAAAGAACACCACCAGAGAAAATAGCAAGGGCTGCCAGGTAAGTTATTTTTTTCAAGGAAATCCTTTGCTTATGCCTAAAGTGGTATTCGAGTTTACTTTCAAATAAGCAATCCAGCTCACTGTCTACTTTTCAGAATCTAAAAATGAGGGAGAAAAAGGATACTCCATTCTTTGGATGTCCACAGACAGCACAGGTGCTATCTTGACAGAACAAAATCTTTTAGGAATTCTGATAATAATTATTAGTCTGATAGAAAAAATGTCAGGTAAATTATCATAATGCAAACACAAGCATACTGTACATTATAAATGCACAAACAGTACAGTAAAATCTTGTCAGCACTCCAGAGAAGTAAAAACTAGTGTGACAGAAAAATAGCAGGTAATTTGTCATAGTATTGTTACGTGCAGCTTACACAATTGTACTTTGTTGTGGGCTGTCCATACTGCTGTCCAGCCCAGTGGAACTGTGAAACATAACAAGATAGTGATGTACTTCACATTGAACAGTGCTTAATGATATGCAAATGAATATCATTATATGGATCATGATCATTGAGATATGACAAGCTCGTTTAAGGGTGAAAGTTCTCATCCCTTTGTTTTTCAGTAAAGAAGTTCTGATTTCTAAACATGTTATAATTGCTTGATTATTCTAAAGCCTCAGCTGAGCTTGTCTACAGTGCATGGTTCTTTTTTCCTGATTTTTAGGATTCTCAGTCAGCAGCTTGGTTGCTCACAAGTACCATTTTTCCCTATGGTCTGTTGTTTTACCTTATGGAGGAAGATGTCTCCCCCACCCTCCAATGCTGGAAAACTGTTGTTCCTCAACATAAGGATTTATGCTTTTATTTATAGTTATTAGTAGGTCCTACTTGGCCTGGTTCAGTGGTTACCTATCCTGTAGGCAGCAATCTGTCAAATGGCTATCATCCTTTTCACCATTCTTTACAGTCCCAACTGGAGTACCCCAAGGCTCCATCTTGGGTCCCCTTCTATTTAATGTCTTCACAAACAATCTCTACACATCCTGCAAACAATCTTCTCTCATCCAATATGCTGATGTCTCTACACTTATCTCTGTCTCTAACAATATGACTGAGCTCCATACTCTAACTCAAAATACCTTTCTAGCCAATGAAAAATGGCTGTCTGATAATTACTCATTCTTAATCCTAAAAAGACCAAACTCTTACTCTTCCTCCTCCGATCTCTTACTAACCACAAATCTGTCTTTGTTATTAAATCTTCTAACAACACAATTATCCAACCTGATACCCACACAAAACTCCTTGGATTCATAATTGATGATGAACTGAAATGTAAGCTGGACTTACTCCAATGTATAAAAAAAAACGCACTAGAAATTGGGGCTACTGTATCATAATAAAAAATTTCTAACCCACAATGCTAGACTCACACTGGCACAAGCATTCCTCCTTCCCTTCCTCCTATATGCCGACACAGTACTCACCAATATCCAAACTACAACCCTAAACAAACTCCAACAAACTTACCACAAAATTGCTAAATTTATCACAAACTCTCCTTACAACGCTCATCACTGTATTGCTCTAAACTCTCTCCAGTGACTTGAGCTCCCCCAACAACTCCAACTATCTCAATTTCAAATGCTGTACAACATGCTTTACAAACCTTCATCCTGTCCATCTCTTTCATCCTTTATCTCTACCTATACTCCACCTCAGACCCTCCGTACCTCTAACCAGCATCTACTTGACATTTACCAACCTAAGAAAACAGTTGGTAAACTACTATATAAATATTCTGTTGCCCTTGCTTGGAACAAACTTCCATTAAACATACCTACCATCACCCACCCACTACACTTCAAAAATTATCTAAAACACCATATGCTCAACTCCAAGACTTGTCCCTGCCACGATCCAACATAAAAACCTTTCACTCTTCTTAAATCATTGATGTTTTTTCCCCACAACTCCATGCTTGTTAGCCAATGCCAATTGCTTTTTAGCAATTAAGATACATAGTTCTCTTATGTAAATACATGATTGCTTTGTATAAATATTGTGTTTTTGTCATATCATGCAAGCTCTCTGTTTTTGCTCATGCTGTATTAACAGATTTGTTTTTTGATCCTTGTACTATCTCTCAGATATGTATGTGCTTAAAACTTTTTAACTGTAATATTGTTTTTCATGTAACTGTTCTTTGGAGCTTTTCTCCTTGGGTCTCCACTGAAAATGGGCCTGAAGCCCAGTTGGACTAACCCGGTTAACAAATGCCAATAAATAAAAATAAAAAATAAATAAGGTTTGGTATCACTGCTGTTGACTTCCATAACACTATGTACATTCTTTAAGTTTTTTTAAGCTCAGCAGAAAATGTATCTAGTCATTCTACCCAAATCACAGAAAAAGAGTTAGAAAGATATTGAGCATTATCCCTGTTTTCAGGAATACCAGTGGTTATTTTTTAATTTTTACCTGCGGCCCAGAATAACGAGTCATTTTGCAACACATTAACATGAAGTTTAAAGTTTCACATGATACCACATTAGATTTTTTTTTTTTAATTTTTATTGCTTCAACATTTTTGATAGGTGAGTGAATCTTTAGCAGTGGTATCAGGTGGTTATTTTTTAGTAATCTGATTTTATTGTAAAATGTTTTGAATTGGGTCATTACAGTTTTTGTATGGCAGACTGTTCAGAAACTAAGAGTCAGTATATCTAGGTTTGGGTACCTTAACTTGTCCTACAGTTATCGTTCTGGACAGCTGGCTGTTTGCCAAAGCCATTCTGGTCTCCCTTGTGGTGGATTCTACACAAATGTATTTGGTGACTTGCCCGAACAATCTATATTGGCAACCTTTACACCATTTCTATATGGAACTGTTAACTTTCCTAAAAGGTAAGTGCATATCTCTCAACTCTCCAGAACTTAAGGGAATGTCAAGATTTGTGCCTCATTTTTGGTCTGTTCTTTATAAGATAACTGGCAAATCATTGAGCACTGAAGTCAGTAAATAATGACAGAATTTCAGACTTCATATCCTTCAGAAAACGTATGCTAATACAAAACATGTTATTCTGTCAACTTTCTAAAAGCAATATTTAAAATCTGTCCCTCATTTTGGGCCTTTACACCCCCACACACACACACACACACACTATTTTTTGCTTTTTTTAACAAGAAACATCTTTATTGATTTATAACTTATGACATAGACAATCATACATTTATAAAAATGAAAACAAACCTCATTGATACATTTTCACTTGCAAGCATTATACGTCACTTATGACCTATGCAGTCATTGTCAAACATTACATAGATCATTTAATTCCTGCCTACCCTAAAACCTCATTCCTCCTCCAAAATATTATTCTGAGTGTAAGGTTCCCGCAATTCCCCTTTTTTCCTATGTAATTTACTCCTACTCATATCTAAAGATCCTACTGCCAGTTCTTTAACTCTGTTACTATATTTATTACTTCTATTCCAGTTGGTTTAGACTTTGATTTCCATTTTCTAGTAATTGTTTTTTTTTTTTTTTTGTTTTGGCAGCCACCAGAATTAAATTCAGCAAGGCTTTACTATGTCTAGTCAATTCTGATTCTGTATCACAGCTTCAACATAATTTCCTTAGTTACACCAATTTGCTCACCCAGTATTTCTGACAAGAGCAGTCTGCATGGAATTTTTTTTAAATCAGCCAGCTCATTTAACTCCCATAAATATGTTCCCAATTACCTCTTTCTTTCCCATCACACCTCTAACATTTGCAATCTATTTGAGTAAAAATTATTTGGAGTCTGCTTGGGGTATAGAAACACCTATGCAAACACTTCCAAGCAAAGATCCTAAATCTAGACTTTGTTGCATACTTGGGAGCCCTATGTATATCTTCCCATTTTTTCTTTAATTGCTTATCCAGTCTCTGTTCCCAATCCTCCACTATTTTTGGCTTTGTCCAGAACTCTTGCACTAAGCGGTTGAGAGACATGGGTAAGTGATAAGTACGTTCTCTTGCTTCATTATCCTTCTCTTCTTTGACTTACATTCCCATTTTTCAGTTTCATTTAGATTTGCCATATTGTTGCCATTTACCCCATACCAGCTGACAGGTTTCTGAATTGTGCAGGAAGTTGTTTGTTGCCTGAGTATTTCTTGCTTGCTCTTTGTTGTCTGGACCTCTTCCTTCCTGAAGCCCGAATTAGATATTGCACTTCTTTGAGATGATTCTGTGTTTTCCGTGCTGTGACTTACACCCTACTGGTCTATTGACTACAGAAATGTGTCTGTCTGAAAACTGTAAGTGATTGGTGAATAACAAAGGTCTTTTTATTATTCCATCTCAGGGATTGATGATGATGACTAGCTGGCACAGTCTCCTTAAAGGCTTCTTGAAAGGTTACTTGATCTTTACAGCTATGCTACAAATATTTGCAAATGTATGCTTTCTGCGCTAAATGCACAAAATAGAAACCAGATCACAGATAAACATTTCTCTTCAAATTAGTGTTTTGTTGGTGGAGCTTACCCCCATATCCCTTTCTCGATGTGGATGGTACACCCTCCCCAATGCTACTTGTTGTAATCGGCTCTAAGGTAAGAATTATTTGGAGGGAAGACAAATGTTTGATGTGAAGTTGTTCTATCTTGCTGTTCATTCTTACAGATAGGTTTGGAGCTAATCCATGGCTCCGAGTCGGCCAACTATAAAGCTTGAGGCCTTCAGACAGCTTGAGGCCAAGTCCCTATCCCATGATGCACCGTGTGTTATCTCAGATCTAGTTTGCCATTGCAACAGATCGGAGGTTTCCTCACAGCTCGGGCCAGTGTAGTTTTTTCTTCTATAGATATTTCCTGTATTATACATTATTGTAGTTTAGGTTTTCTTCATATTTTTATAACACTTAAATATTATATATTACTTAGCTTTCTCTAGCTCTTTATAGCATTTTAAGGCCATTATTTTATTAGGCCTTTACTATCTCCCTTCCCTTTCTGGTGTGCCTTTTTGGTAGAATAGAAGTCTTTATATATCCAGTAATCATAGTTATAACAGTGTTATTAGTGCTAATAGTAGTTGGACTTTATAGAACCCAATCTGTTTTAGGGCTAATTACTGTTTAACATAGTGGTGTGCTAATTGAGATTTTTCAATTCTTCACAGTTAGACTCTTGTTGTCTTTATAAAGCCAGTGTGTTTTAAGGGCTAATTACAGTTGAATACTTGTGTGTGTGTGTGTGTGTGTGTGTGTGTGTGTGTGTGTGTGTGTGTGTGTTGACTTTGATAGTTTTTTCACTTGTGTAATTTGATACTCTTACAGCAAAGTTTTCTTGTGTGCATTTACATTATGGCTGATCAGGATAAGGAAAAGCAACCCAAGTCTGGGTTTAAAAAATGTCCAAGTGTGGACAAAAAATGTCTGTGACTGATAATCATGTCGATTGCGTTTACTGTTTGGGTGCTTTGCATTTGCAAGAGAGTTCCTCCATCTGCCATTCTTTCAGTAGTCGTGTTCTACATGAAAGAAAAAGAAAGCTAATTGACAGAGGACTTTTAAAATCATCCTTCCAAGAACTTTGCGCGAACATGACATAACTAGTAAATCCTCCAAATCTTCTAAATCTTCTAAGTCTTCTTCTTCGGAGCAGAGAGCCTTGGATCCATCATTATCAAAAAAATTTTCGACGTTGGCTCCGCAGTCTTTGGAGCCAAGCATCTTTTCATTTCGGAACCAGTCTCTGCAGTACTAAAGTTACCGATCCTACAGTTGGTGCCACCCTCGAGCCATTGCTCGGGGTCCTCAATAAGCCAATCAGATTTGGATGTGGATCGTGTGGTGCAGAAGTTGTTACAGGCACTGGCGTTTGCAAATTTTTTATCAGCTCTGACCCAAGTGGTTTTGGAACTGAAAACCGTTCCCCCATCTACTTCTTTTCCTCCTCTGAACCATACCGGTCCTTCTGAGCCGGAAGATTTGGAACTGATGATTGTGGAGCCTTTGGGGGCTGACGCCTGTTCCAGTGACATCAGTTCCAATTACTTAGACTTCCTCAATGCCCATCGAGGAGTCTAGGAGCCGACACTCACCAGTCGGGTCTGGAGAGGATAGTCGGACTGATCTTTCGGTTCCAATTTTGCCTCTTGGGGCTTCAGCTCAGATGAGTTTGGCTCCTACCTCTGCATCAGACCCCACTGTTCCGGTGCCTAGGGAATCATCTGTTTCTTCGGATCCAGAGGTTCCCTCCCACCGGAGCAGGGGTGCTTTTGAGGCCATGAGGAGAGTAATGTCCCCCAGGGCATCCACAACTTCAGGACCAACTACCTCTTCTCTAAAAAGCACCTGTGTCTATTTTCTGCCTCACAGATCCCTTTGAAGCATAGAGACCCTGAGCCTCAGGAAGCCCCACTGGGTGGTCCATGCTCTTCCAAGGCCTCACCAGAAGCTCCCACTGATGAGGTTCCCAGGAAGAGAATTTGCAAGAGGAAGCATCTAGACTCCCTTCAGGAGTTGTTCACATCTGACACTGACTTGGATGTATCAGAAGGGCCCCACAGTCCCACTCTGAAGGTATCTCATTTTCAGATATCTTGGAAATCCTAAAGCAGAGGGGTGGCTGGAAGCCCACCAACACTACTGAGGATGAGTCGGTCCTCCTGAAAGCTTTTGGGTCTCAGCCCTCCACCTCTTGGGTGTCTCCACCCTTCGATTAGCTTATGGAGCTGGTCTCATGAAGGGTGTGGAAGTCTCTGGACACCATGGAGCCTGTCCCTAGGAGGCCCAATAAATTTATTTCTACCCCTCACGATAAGACCTTTCTCACAAGGGAGTGTCTGTTGATGCCATGGTGGTAGCGGCAGCCACCAAAAAGGAGATGTCAGAAACTTCTTCCTCTGTCCATCCTCCTAACAGAGACTCTAGGATAATGGATAGATATGGGAAGCGCATGTTTAGTTACGCAACTTTTGCCATGCGTTCACTGAACTACCTCACACATTTGACAAGACTCCAAAGAGACCTCCTAAAAGAGCTTGGAGATACTCTACAGGGTACGGTAGCTGAGGGTGCTACAGACAAGGTTGCGTCCCACCTTGCTACCCTTAATTCCATAATAAAGTCTTCCATGCGACTGATTTCATATGCAGCTGATGGAACGAGTAGGGCAGTGGGTACAGGAATTGCTCTTAGGAGACACTCCTGGATGCGCTTATGTTCCTTTGTGGAGCCCTTTAAGTTATCCTTTGTCAACATCCCTTTTGATGGCTCGTCTCTTTTCGTGCCCAACGTTAAGGAAATTCTGACCAGCTGTCTGCCATCGGAGTCTGTTTTTCCACCCCCTACTAGACACTACCCCAAGGGTCAAAAGGAAGGAAAGATGTGGTTACGAAAAGCCCAAGGAGCCTTTTTGGACACACGTGGTGAACCCCCCTCCAGGGGCAGAGGAGGGGGCAATAATGGAAGACACCACCCTCGCGGCAGAGAGGGTCCACAAAATCAAGTTGACAGAGACCAGTTCTTTGGGAAACCCTACCAGCACTCCTGAAAGGAGACCCGACTACCCTACACTGGAGGCAGTCAGCGATCGCTTATCTTTGTATCCAGATGGTTGGCTAAAAATAACAAATGACAAATGGGTACAAAGCATAATATCCGGAGGATATTTTATTCCCTTTGCCACTCCACCCCCCCTTGATAACAAAAATCCCAGACGTCCCACCCAGTTGCAGGGAACAAGTAACACTAGACGTCCAAAGGTTGCTACAAAAAAAAAAGAGTCATCTAACAGGTCCTAGTAGACCAGATTGGATCTGGAAATTTTTTTGGAAGGTCATGCTACAGTCGATATTTCCCTTTTTAGGGAAAGACAATTGGATGTGCTCGATAGATCTATAGGATGCATACTACTACATAAAAATGGCCAGACCATCCAGGGATCATATGCACTTCCGGCTGGGAGCCAATCACTACCAATTTCAAGCCCTGCCCTTTGGTCTCACTACAGCTCCCAAAGTGTTCACCAAATGTATGGCAGTGGTCATGGCTCACCTGAGGTGTTTGGGATTCCAGATGTTTCAGTACCTAAACGATTGGCTCCACACTGCCACCACCAGACATCAGCTTATACAAGCCAGGGACACCACACTTACTCTTTGCAATCAACTACGGATTACCATAAACTCAGAAAAATCTGATTTGTCACCATCGCAACATATCGTTTTTATCGGAACAGATTTGGACACAACTACCACCATTTTAAAACTTCCTTTAGAAAGGATATCAATACTTTGTCAGCAAATTCTGAATGTCATTTCCAGAGACAAGGTGCCAGCCTCAGAAGTGCTAAAATTGTTGGGTATGATGGCAGCTGCAATATTAGCAATTCCATTGGGTCATATACACATGCGGATTCTACAATGGCTTTTGTTCACGCAATGGTCTTATCAAGAGCTTCGAATGTCACATCTCATTATTCTAACAAACACATGCAAAAAGGATCTTCGGTGGTGGCTGACCTCTCTTCAAGTAATGATAGGTCGTCCTTTTATCCTACCCTCTCCACTGGCCACTGTGACCATGGACATTTCTCTGATCAGGTTGGTGGGGGCTTTTTCAGGGAAGAACACCCCAAGGCACATGGTCCGAACAAGAGACACATCTGCATATCAATATCCTGGAGATGAGAGCGGTACTCTTGGTGTTGCAGTATTTTCAGGACTCTTTCCCTCTGGGGAGAATTGTGATTCAGACAGACAACATGTTGGTGGTCTGGTATATAAACAAGCAAGGAGGAACCAGGTCCTATCCCCTTTGTTGAGAGGCCATAAGAGTATGGCAGTGGGCTACATCCACTCAGCGCTATCTGATAACAACGTACATTCCAGGGAAATCCAACGTGATTGCAGACAAACTGAGCAGGGCAATTTTGTTGCCTCACAAGTGGTCCCTCAAAAAAGAAATAGAAAGAATATTCCGCAAATGGGACCAGCCTTGCTGTGATCTCTTTGCATCCCCCATGAACACAAAATGCAGAAGCTACTTTGCCCTGATTCCCCCTCCGGGAGAGCCCCCAAGGGATGCACTCGTACACGAATGGCCTCTGGGTCTCCTTTATGCATTTCCACCAATTCCCCTGATACCCAAAGTATTACAGAAAGCCAGAGCCCTGGGAAGGACCATCATTCTAATAGCCCCTCAATGGCCTCATCAGATTTGGTTCCCCTTCCTTTGACCTCATCTGTTGGAAAAGCCTTGGATTCCAGACCCAGTTCCAGACCTTCTGATGCACTCGTTGGGAGCTCTTCATCTCTCCCTTCAGTCCCTAAAGTTGACAGCTTGGCTGCTCCATTTCCCAACATAGCCAGGTTCCATAACCTTTTAAACAAAACGCAACATATCTTAATATCTTCTCATAAATCCTGTACTAGGAAGTTGTACCTCAGCAAATGGAAGAGATTTTCCATATGTTTTTTCTCAGAATAACATTGACCCTTACCAAGCCTCTGTTTCCTCTATATTAGAATTTTTGACTATGCTTTTCAACAAAGGAGTGGTGGCAGCTTGCTGCCATCTCTAATTTTCATCTTGGTACTGAAGGCTTTAACATAATGTCACACAAGCTATCTAAAGCCCTTCTCAAAGGGACTTTCCACCTTAGACCACCAGTTAAATTCCCTTATATCCCCTGGAACCTAAATTTTATGCTCTCACACATTATTCTCCCACCATTTGAGCCAGCTTCTTCATGCGATTTTCAAATGCTTGTCTTGGAAGACTATCTTTTTAGTAGCCATCACGTCTGCTCGAAGAGTCTCAGAACTACAAGCCTTGCCTATAAAACCTCCGTATTTGTTTTTTCATGTTGATAGTTTCGTTGTGAACAAATTCTTCATTCTTACCTAAAGTTTGTACTGAAGCTAACCCCAACCAAATTATAGATTTACCAGTGTTTTTCCCTAAACACACTAACAATTTGGAGTATATGCTGCAGAAACTTAATGTTTGCAGACAACTCAGATTTTCCCTAGATAGAACCAAAGAATTGAGAAGATCTGAACAACTTTTTGTTTCCTTTTCAGATTCTAGAAAAGGTATGCCTGTGACAGAAACAACTCTATCATAATGGTTATCTGATTGCATCACTTTCACTTACTCAGTTATTCAGCTGCCAATTTATCTCTAAAACACAAAATTAAGGCTCATTTAACCAGAGCTATGTCCACATCTTCTGCATTTTCAGCTAGGCTACCAATAGATAATATTTGTGCAGCAGCCACTTGGTCAAAGCCTCATACCTTTATCACTCATTACATAGTCAATAGGGCCTCCAGGTACAGGGCCTCCTTTGGTTCTACTGTCCTGAGAAACATGCTCCCGTGAGCCACCCAAGAAAGATGGTTCTTGGGATGCTACCCATCTGTAAGAATGAATGGCGAGATAGAACAACTTCACATAAAGAAGTTATGTACTCACCATAACGTGCCATGTGAGTTGTTCATCTCGCCTTCATTCTTACTTCCCACCCCCTGACCCCCTCCATGTTTTTTTTGTGGACCGAGATTCATGTTTTATCATGGTTGCTTTGTCTTTTCTATGTTTTTTACCTTAATAAAGTGAAAGAATGGCATATGGTATTATTAGAGGCAGCAAACAAGATCTGAGGTAACTCAAGGTGCATCATGGGATAGGGACTTGTCCTCGAGCTGTCTGAAGACCTTTAGCTTTGTAGTTGGCCAACTCAGAGCCGTGGAACCCATCTGTAAGAATGAAGGCGAGATTAACAACTCACATGGAACATTATGGTGAGTACATAATTTCTTTTTTTATGCACAAAAAATCAAATATTTGCCTTTCTCCTTTCCTTGGCAAAATGATTGACTGTCACTGTATTGATAGCAAATCTACAGAATGCCAGTAGGTCGAAGAAAAGTTGACAAAACAACTTTTGCCTGCAGTGGAGTTTTCTCCTTTACAAAATATTATGCGATCTCAGAATGAATATATTCGGGGTGTGACCTTCACATGGACAGTACAGAGGGGACTTGTCCTCCCTGTAAAAAATATTCCTTCAAGGTTTGCTAAAAGTTATTTTAGGTTCATAGGTAGGTACTAGGCTATCTGCCTGAGGTCATTTATGAGCCTAGCCAGAGTGTGTCAGCTTTCGCCGCCCCATTGATTAATTAACTGAGCCTCTGTCAAGAAGACCCAATGAAGTGATCCCAGGGGTGTATTTTCTGTTACCCATCCACTCGTCAAGGTTTCTCTTGAAAAGTGTTAGTGAGGGGCTCTGCCTAATGTAACTAGGAATTTTGTTCCAAAGCATAGGGAATCTCTGTGACAGGAATCTGTCCCTCCAGCATGTTCTATTTATTATTGTGATGAGGTTTAGCTCACTAGAGTGAGTGGCTCGCAGTGACTTGGATTTCTTTAGGTGGAGCATATCCATCAATTCTGAGATGGACATGGCTTTGTAAGTCAGGCAGAGATCACCTCTGAGTAAGCGATACGCCACTGAGTACAGCCAGAGTTTTTCCAGTTGGGCTGCATAGGACATATGTTTGAGGCCAGTAATCCTATTTTGCCATATTTTCTTTTATCTATTGGCATTCAAAAGATTTGCTGTTGACACATCAAT
>NC_056745.1:215254206-215369580 GCF_019279795.1 Protopterus annectens
CTGCATTGAAACCATCTTTTATGGAGCAGTTATAAAACAATTTCATTTCAACTATTTTCTTGAAGTTTTTCAAGTCAACCCTCTATGTTCTAATTTCTGTTGTTAATATATATACATTTACACAGTTACAATAATAATATACATTTATGTTCTTTTCGAGTAGGGTACACTGTGGATATATCTCCCAAGCTCAGCAGTGCACAAACCTTGTTCACCACACACTTCTGTACCAGCAATTTGATATACATGTAACATACAGTTCTAATACAGCTGTAACACAAGAATATGAATCATGTTGATATTCAGGAATGACATATAATTATTTACAAAATTCCAGATATCTGGACTGGCAGTATCTCTGTCACACTTCTGTATAGATCATATTAACATTCATAAATGACATATAATTATTTACAAAATTCCAGATAGCTGGGCTGGCAGTATCTCCTGTTTTGACAGCCCCCCCCCCCCAACAAAAACTCAAGCTGTTTTTTCAAGTAACCCTTGAAAAAGGTTGCTTGAGAGGGTTCCCCGTATCTGGGAAAACCTTACCCCATTTCCTGTCATGAGAGCCCATCTGCATTGGCATTACTAACCTCAGTATAGTGCTGCACTGTCCTGTCATATGCCTGCAACCCTAGGCTCCACCATAGTAATTTGGGACTTTCCTGGCTGGCTCCCTGTAGCCATAGATCCCCCTTGGACTCCTCCTGCCTCCTAATGCAAATACTTAGCACCAGGGCCTCCCTATCATCTTAAGGTTTCACCATGTTAACATGGTACAGTTTGTGCCCCTGTCTAGCAGTTCTACCATGTAGTTAACATCACTGACCTTCCTTCCCACTCTGAAGGGTTACCCCCAAGCTGCCTGCAGCTTGTGTCTGACAAGAATGAGAACCATTACCTGCTACCCTACAGCATACTTTGCAGCTCAAGCATTCCTGTCATACCAGACCTTTTCCTGCTGTTGGCCTTCTGCCAGGTTCTCCTGGGCCAAGCCCAATGAGTTCTCTGAGCCTTGTCCTGAGGTTTAGGACGTATGGCACAACAGACTCCTTGTGGGATTCACACTTACCCTCCCACTCATCTCAAATCAAATCTAGAGGTCCCCTCAGCCTTTACCCATACAGCAACTCAAAGGGTGAAAACCCTTTGGATTCCTGGGGCACCTCTCTGTAAGCAAACAACAGATGGGGCAAATATTTGTCACACTCCCTCTTAAACTGGTCTGCAGATGCCCATAGCATGGTCTTGATTGTAGAGTTTAACCTCTCAACCAGACTATTAGTCTGTTGATGGTAGGGAGTGTTCTTTAGGTACTTCACCCTACAGTGCTTCCGCAGACAAGCCACAGGTCTGACATGAAATTGGCACCTCTGTCAGTCAGTATTTCTTTTGGGAAACTTAGACTGCTGAAAATCTCTAACAAAGCATTTGCCACCTTTTCTGCCTCAGTGAAGGATAGGACCACTGCCTCAGGGTATCTGATAGCATAATCTTCTACCACTAGGATATATTTTTTCCCTGAGGAACTTTGGGTACTCAGAAGCCTCACAGTATCCATAGCTACCCTCTGAAATGGCTCCTCGGTCATAGGCAAAGGCATCAAAGGAGCTTTTACCTTGTCTCCTGCCTTGCCTACCTTTTGGCATTGCTCACAGGTCCTGCAGTACCCTGTTACATCTCTAGAAATCCCAGGCCAATAAAAGTTCTGAATAATATTCTCTTGGTATGCTTTATGCCCATATGACCTGCAAAGAGAATACCATGGACTATGGCTAGAAGTGCCAGATGGTAGGCTCTGGGCACTACCAACTGCTATATTCTCTTACCCTCCCTCAGGGGTCCACTCTGTACAGTAACCCTTTGTCCCAGTATACAAATTCACCATTCCCTTGAGAATCAGGTGCCTCACTAGCTGCCTCCCTCAGGCCTTGTAATGTAGGGTCTGAGAGCTGAGCCTGTCTCAACACCCTCTTTGTAACCCTTCCCAGCTCTCCTTCCACAGGAAGTCCAGCATCCTGTGACAGCGGTGCCTCACTGTCAGCCTGGGTACTACTACTCACCTCTGCCCTTGCAGTCACACTGTCCAAGGGGAACATCAGTACCCACAAACAGCTGTGGCTCACCTTCAGTCTCACTGCTACAGGGTAACTCCTTCCCTGAAGTAACCACCACACCAGGCCTGGGTCCAAGTCTACGGTCGGTCTGAGCCCCCCCCCCCCCCAACCAGGCTACCAGACCCACATGCTTGTCTCCAAGCCTGACTGCGTGTCACTGCATGCACTCAAGGTGCTGCATTATCAAAATCATTCCCTATCAGGATATCTGCAGGGATATCCTCAAATACCCCTACTTGCTGGCTTCCTTTTCCACCCAGCCAGTCAAGGTGAACCTTAGTCAAAGGTATTTCGAATGGGGTTCCTCCTAAAGCTCTGACTGGAGTAGACTGCCCAAGCAAGTAGTACTCCTCTTTAACCACTGCAGGCTTCACAATGATTAGGTCAGAGTCTGTGTCTGTCTCAGCAGTGGCCTGCTTCCCATTAACTAAGATAGGACATAACCTCTTGTAGTTTGGTACCCTTGTTGCCTCCAGACAACTCACTGCTGGCATTCTGTCATTCCTACTTACTGGCTCTCCCACCTTTTGTTCCCCACTTTGACTTCATGGACATCTATATGCTACATGGCCCCACTGGTTGTATTTAGAACATTTAACTCTTGGTGCTGGACGTGTACCTGGACTACTGGCTTCCCCTGCTACTGGCGAATTCTGTTGGGGTGGCCTAGGCTGCCCACCATGGATTCCCTTAGACCCACGAGCAGCACAGGGTATCCCTTTCCTATGCAGTGATGTCCTGATTGTTAGGTCTTCCTTCTTCCCCAACTCATCTGCAATATTGCATTGCCTATCTGCTAACTAGATATTATTGCTGCCATTAATAATCCTGTTTGTCCCACCCTTAGCATCAAAAAGAGACAGAAAGCTAAAGATGTATCTTTTCCTTTTCCAGTTTCAGTGGTTAGGGATAGTTTATTAAGTCTGGATCAGGGGTCTAGTACAGGCTATTGACCCTTCTTATCAGGAGGTTTCTGGTAAAAGAAAAAGGGATTCCTCTTTTTTTCTGAAAAGATTCAAGAAATTGAATCTAGAGAGGAATGTGATGGTACAGATAAGTTTCTTTCTGCTCAGATTTCTGATTTGGACTCGGGAGAGTATATGACATAAATCTCTCTGTCAAGGATTCTCTTTCTCAGTGACTATTTTCAGAATGTGCCAGTGTTTTCACTGGGAGAATACTGAGGTTTCGCAGTCCCTCAGAAAATATTATGAACTGTTACAACTGTAATTCCTAGAAACTCTTCCTGTCCCTGATTGCTGACAGCATTGGAGGATGTGTTTGTCACAACTTGTGGTAGCCAGTCTGCTGCACCTAAGAAAGCAGATAGAATGTAAAACGTTCCCAGGTATTTCAAATTTTTATGCATTGTTCCCAGACCTGACCCAGCAGCTATAGCTTTAGTTAAAATAGCTTCTGCCAAATGTTTTGATAATACTAATCCTTCCCCTTCTGACAAAGATGATAAAACAATTAAGTTTTGAGGAAAGTGTATACTTCTGCAATTTTGTTAGACTTTTGAGTTGTCAGGCTCATATGTTAAAGTTTATTCTTTCTAATTGTGAAAGCATGAGGAAAGTTTTATCTGCATTTCCCTCCTGTGAGGAAAAATCTACTTTGAATGCTTTACTTTCTTCAATTTCTCAGGTCACTACTCATAGATTAAAGTGTGTTTGAGACTGTAGTTGTTATATTCCAGGGCTGTTGCCATTGATACTTTGTGAGAAGGATTGCCTGGTTGCATTCTCAGAATTTCCCAGAAAATGTAAAAAATGAGATTTTAAATTCTTCTTTGGAAAGAGATTTAGGTTTTGGAGCCTGTACTGCAGAGGTTATTCAAAAACTGTGTTGAGAGGGGTAAGCTGATACAGGGAATCTCTCAGATTTTTCAGCCCTCCTCCTCCAAATTTTCCAAGGGATTTTTTGCTCCTTTGTCCAGCTTTGGTAATAAACAAAATAAACAGTCTCAGCAAAATGCCAGTAAGCAGACGTTTAAAAAACAATGGCAGAGAGATTCCAAAAAGAAAGCAGGAACCCCTCCTTCAATAATAAAGGACAATCAAACAAGGCAGAATGACTATATGGGACCTTGTCCTCCTTCCCACCCTGGCAGTCCCTTATCCCTTCCAGAAAGTCTGAATCTCCATTTCACTCTTTGGCAACAGATTGTTTCAGATAAATGGGCTCTGAGGCTGATTCAGCTGAATTACAGATAGCAGTAGGAAGAAATTCCTCCCATTCAGGGAATTTGTCAACATCCACTAGACCAAACCCCTCTCTTCCCTCCTGTCCTACAACACATGCTTCTCAGAGGGTAATAGAAACAGTTCCTCCTTCCCAGCTGGGAAAAGGTTTTTATTGAAAATTGTTTTTGGTGCCAAAAAACGAAAATGCATGGAGGCCAGTTCTGGACCTTTCTTTCCTAAACTAATACGTGTCAGTGCCTAAGTTCAAAATGTTTTCACTTCACAGCCTGCTACCTCTTCTTCCTCATCTGAGTTTTTGGTAACCTTAGATTTCAAAGATGCATATCATCACATTCCTATGCATACAGACTTCTGACATTTCTTAAGGTGGTATGTCTGAATCACATTATCAGTTTTCTTCCTTACTCTTTTGGCTATTAACTGCTCCAAAATGTCTAACTGCTGATATTCTAAATATTGATCACTGATGCAGTAATATGGGTTATATCCTGGCAAGGATATAAAAGCCAGCCAATTTCCAAAGCTTCAGGCCACCCTCCCTGCACAAGACACAGACTGTCAAAGCAGCTTGAGCTGAGCCTGACTAAAAGGCAAATATGAGCACATAGCACTTATGAGCTTTCCTGCATCAAAGAGTATGTAACTCTGAGACATTCAAGGATTGACAGGTAGCTTGTGCTTTCATTTGCTGGGTAGATAAGTTCCCTTTGAGGAAATGCCTTCCATTTTCTTATATTTCCCGATATTTTATTACTTTCCTCTTCAGGAAGGTTATTTTAAAGCTACAAGTGTTGAGTTTTAAATCATTTTCTGTCAGTTTAAAGGTAGTTGTAAACTAATGGATAATATTTTCTGTGGAGAAATCATGTTTATTTTTTCTGTTTTGGGGCTCCCATAGTGTTTTAAAGTTCTTTTTTACTGTGATGTTTCTGTCAAGAAAGTAACTTTGTAGACGGGTAGTTTTACCGACATTTCGTTATTGTCTTTAAGAAAGAGGCACCATTTTCAGCTTGACCATCTGACAGACTTACTGATCACATGGTTCTGTGTAGCTGTTAGAGTCCCCTTAGTGGGCAAGGGAGAGCCACACTTGTTGGTTCTGAGAGAGGGAACAAGGAAAGTTTCATTGCTTTGTCAGAATGCTGTGCCCATCCCTCGGGAAGCAGCAGTTGCCATTAGTAACACAGTTGGCCTCATTTTTCCTCTTAAAAGGAAACAGAAAACCAAGCATATATCTACTCCTACTCACATTTCTGTGGATAGGAGTACTGGGTCTGGCTAAGGGTTTAATTCAGAATATTCATTCATCTTTTAGAGTAGTTTCTGGTAAAAGAAAGAGGGATGCCTCTTTTCCTGAAGAGATTCAAGACTCTGAATCTGAACGTGACTATGCAATGACAGATCTCAAGGTTTTGTCCTCAGATTTCTGATTCATACTCCGAGGAGAGCTCAGTTTCTGATTCTCCTTGTGGGAGTTTCTGTTTCTCTAAGACTATTACTAGAATGTGCAAGTGTTTTCAGTGGAAAAACACTGAAGTTTCTCAGTCCCTCAGAAAATACTATGAGTTGTTACAGAAAGATTTTTCAGAATCTATGGTTATTCCTCCTGTCCTGTCTGCTTTAGAGAATGTGTGTCACTGTCTGCAATTTTCCTGCTATCATAAAATATCCTTTCAGATCAGGTAATCCTAAACATACTTGTTCTGTTGGAATGATCCACTTATCCCACTTGACTCTTGCCCTCCCCCTCCCTGATAAAATCCTTCAAATATTTATTAATTACTAACTTCTCCTGTGGTTGATAAAAATATGCCTGACCTGTGTATAAAACTAAAGGGGCTAAACCATTTTTACTGCTTGCATTTTGCTATGAATATCCATAGACAAAAGACTCCAGTTTCACGTTTTTTTATATTATCTTTTGTTTAGTCTCTTCCCAAATATCCTTAGCTGCCATAACAAAATCATTTTTAATCCGTACTGCCAATACTTCATTTTCTCATGTTCCCATAAATATGGGTATTGCTAAACCAGTTCATGTGTGGGTGCATAGTTTACAGTTATAGTCTTTGTTTTATCCAAGTTAATTTTATATCCCCCCCCAAAAAAAAAAAATAACTGTCTCAGAATGTTCCACAACTCTGAAATGTCCTTTTTCTGGTTCCATTGGGTAGAAAATAATATCATCTGCAAATAAAGTCAGCTTTTTTGAATACCTGAACCAATTATATCCTTGAACTTCTGAGTCTCTTATTTTCTTTGTCAGTGGTTCTAAATATAACACAAATAAAGGGAAATGAGAACACCCCTGCCAGATTCTTTTCTTTAGACACACTGTATCAAAGAGGAACCCTTCCACTTTGATTTTTGCCTTAATCCTTCATATATCCTCCTAATTAACCTTATTATTGTATCAGGAAATGCAAATGCTTCCATTGCCCTAGTAATAAACCCCCCTGCTTATGCTGTTGAATGCTTCCTGTGCATGAAGACCCACCAAAAGCAAGAGTATTTTCTTATATTCTGCTTCTTTCTATTAATGTTGTCAGATGTCTGTTTCCTCTCCCCTAAAAAACACATTGATCCATTTCTAACAATTTTGGCAATACCTTTGCCATTCTGTCAGCAATTTTAGACATAAACACTTTGTAATCATGGTTTAAAGTTGAAATGGGCCTATATGAAGATGGAGCTTTACCGTCTGTAGGTGTTACAGCCGCTGCAGCTTTTTCAGTGACGTTGGTGCTTCTCTCCTTTTAAAATACTGTTAAACAAAACCTTTTAGCTCTTTATCACTTTCTTCCCTCTTAACTTCCAAAGTTCTACCAGAATACCATCTACTCTTGGAGACTGTCCTGCAGATTGGTTTTTTATATATATATCACCATTTGTATCTCATCACCCTATCGTAACTGCTAATTGTTGAGCATCATCTACCTCTAACCTTGGCATATTTAAGTCTTCCATAAATGTTTCTATTTGTGCTTTTTCTTGATTTCCCCACTTCTCTATTGTATACAGTTTTTCATAAAATTCACAAAATATTTCTAGTACCACTACAGGAGGTCTGGTAATTTTTTCGTTATAGGCTCCATAACTTTGATAACAACCCTTTCTACTTTCTGTTGCCTAAGTCATTGTGCCAAAAGGTTTTGTGCTGTAGAGTTATTATTAGAAACATTTGCTTAACAGCAGTCTTTCTAAACTCATGTATGTTATCCATTTACTCCCATATTTTCTCCATATCACTCTGCTGTTGCATCTCTTCTTGTTCTTTGAGATTCCCCTTATTCTTTAATAGTTTAGTCTTTGTTAGCTCCTCTAAATAATTTTCATTGCTTCTTAACTATGTCTCTTCTTCTTTTATTTCTACCCTGTTATTAAACTCCACTTTCATTTAATCCCAATCACTAGCTATAACTTCTGGAATACTTTCTATTTTCCCTAATAACTCACAAATAATTTCTACTACCCATTCCTTAAATTCCTCCATTTAGGTGGGAAAGCATCAGTGTCTCATCTTTACTTCATTACACTGCATTTTTACCTTAGTGATTATTGACACTTGATCTTAAGTAGTTATTAGATGCATGTCAAAGTTCACAATTAAATGCACGTTCCTGTGAAATATAATTTCTATCTAGTCTAGCTGAGTTATTTTACCTTGGGGAATAATAAGTAAATTCTCTCCATCTTCCTGCTACTGAATTCACATCTTCCATACCACATATTTTCATAAATTTCTTCAAAAATCTACAGCTTTGTTATATTTTTCCTTCTGGGCCCCCCAGATACATCCACATTGTTGCAAATCAAATTCTACTTCCTACCTTTAAGTAATATTCCCGGCTGAAAGCTGGTTATTTCTCCAAAAAAATTTAAGCTCCAAATTTTCAGTTTTAGGTGGAATATAAATGCATGCCAGCATAATCCTTATCCATTGCCGTTATCCTATTAGTACCACAAATCTGCCATTGTTATCCCTTTTCCTCTTCTACTGCTATTGGAGCTCCTCTAGCAATTAATATAAGTACTCCACTGTTCCTTTGTCCATAATATTCTGTTGAACACCCATCCTGAAATCCTTTCTTTATCAAATTCACATGCTCGTTTCTTTCCAAGTGGGTCTTCTGTAGCATTTATATTTGAACTCTGCATTTCATACTATAATTAATTTTTTTTTCCTTTTTTTAAACCAATCACATTCCAATATAATGTGGAAGGTGTCATCATTATGATAAGAAATCATTATTTCCACCTTTTATATATCACAGTTTTTTTAATGTCTGTTTCCAGCTTTTGTGATACATGCACCGACTAATGTTTGGCAGGTTAATCTTTTGTACAGTTTTTTCTTATCATCAATATTGGAACCTATGTCACATTTTAGAAGACTTTTTCTTTTAATAAAAACCCTCAAACAAAACACACACACACACACACACACCCTGTTAAATGAATAGAAACACACAAAAACTATATACATTTTCAAATAATGAAGTTTAGCCCTCCTAACAGGAACAATTTCTCAAATAGGTAGATGCAAACACAAGCCTTAATTGACCTTAAATTGAAGTTATCCATGCTAAGATGCATGTAATTGACTGTGCTTCTACGTGCACTAATTGGTGTCTCTTCTTTTTTATTTTTATTCTCCTCCCAGATGTGAGAAACAACTTGCATGCTTTCAGAAAACATTAACTTTTAGCCTTGAAGAAACCAGTGTTCTGGCTTTTTATTGTCCTATTATCAATTTGTCTCCTTGGAAATATGAGAGAAAAATGTAGTCCTCAGCTACAGGCTTCTAAAGATAAGCTGAAACATTTGTTGCTAAGGAAAAAACTTTTCATTATATTTAGTCCTCTCTTATTTACTTGTTTCCACTTAAAACATGTTATTAGATTAAGCCAATGGTCTTAATCCAGACATTCACCTATACAAAGGTAAGAGAAAATATATTAGCTTTACATATATGATCTGTGTACTTTCACACCCCATCCCCCACCTTAACAACCCAAGAATACAGCCTGTTAACTGAACTCATTACAGCCTGATGACACCTTTAGGTGTTTCTGCAGTTACATGCTACTAACACCACTAGGCGTCAAATATTGCTTGTTCATATTTGGATTACTAATTTCAAAACCATGTTAATACAAATTATTAAAATATTTCATTCTTAAAGCTTACACAATTGCAAACACAGCTGTGTTGATATTTGACCTCTGTCTAGTGCAGGTAAGATAATTGTTGCCCGTATAATATTTATTTATATTGTCATAGATGTCATTCTTTTCTAAATATCTTGCTAACCAAGCAGCACAGACAGAATTGATTAGTCTCATGTAAAAGTTGTCTGCTGGATAAAGAAAATGCTACTGACAGTAAGTGGGTAACTTGAGTGGTTGCTGAGATATTAAGTTCTTTACAAAATATTACAAACTTAAGTTACTCTGTTTATTGTGACTTACAGAAAACAGTTTAAAACCTAAAGAATATTACTACTATAAAAATAGTTTGTGCTGAAGAGTTTGCCCTTTATACTTCTTTAGTAACATCTATAATTTCAGAGATATGCACGTTTGAAATGTGAGCAGGGCCGGTGCTAGCATTTTGGGGGCCCCCAGCAAGTTTCAAGTTGGGGGCCCTACCCAGGAGAATATGATGTGCGACCACATTGCTGTCATACCCCCTTCCCTGTCAAGCTCATCCAGCACCATTTAACGATCACTGTATAGTGTTACTACATTCAGACCATTAAAAATACTGGAAGTGCCAAGGCATACACACTGAATGGCATTTAGTACCAATGTTACATTATGACAAGCCTCTGTACTGCATCAAAGTAGCCACTCCCACAGAGGTACACAAAGGCACCCACAAAGACATCCACACACAAAAGAAGGTTAGCACTACACCAAGGCTAAAGAGAGATATCCACACAGACTCCCTCACACAGGACAGCGACACAAGAAAGACAGCTACACAGATTCTCACACACAGGACATAGCCACCCACACAAGATGAAGACAGCACTACAGCAAGACTGAACATTAAGGATTTAAACTACTGGGCTTATGAACTAATAACTGTACTAGAATAAGATTTTGCAGTAGCATGCATTGTGTGGCCCCACATTTTTAATGAACAGACTAAAACTAACAAACTTCTGGACATTGTGCAACATTCTCACAGCCCCTACCAACCTCCTAACCTTTCAGCGTAATTCCAAAGCCGAAAATAACCACAGAACAAAGGTGTAATATCAAGGATCGTTACAAACATTGTTTTGATAAAGTTTGAAAGATATTAGAATAACAGGGTTTGCATTAGCATTCATTAAAATAATCAGTACATTCTGCAGAATTCTCACTGTCCCCCTCCCCCTGCAATGTCTCAGCACAATTGTAGAGGAGGTAAATATAAAATAAAAGACAAGACAAGGACATAACATTTGGGAATTTAAACACTGTGCTTATGAATTAATAAAGATGGTAGAATAATGGATTTTTCCAGTACCACTGCATTGTGTGAATCCATATTTTTGATGAGGAGCAAACCAAAAATACAGGTCAAACATCTAAACATTGTGCAACATTCTCACAGCCCCTACCTCTCCACTAACCTCTCAGCTTAACAATTCCAGACAAAGCCAAAAAAAACCTGCAGAACGAAGGCGTAAAATGAGGGGATAGTTTAAAGAACAGGGTTGTATTATCACAGATTAAGACATCAGTACGTTCTGCACAATTCTCATAGCCCCTACTCCCCAGTGTCTCAGCAAATAATTCTGGATGAAATGAAAATAAAGTAAAAACACAAAGGAGTAACATTAAAAATAATGTGCTTATGAGCGAACAAAGATGCTGAAATAACAGATTTTGCAGTAAAATCCATTGCATGACCCCACATTTTAATTTGAAAAGACAAATACCAGGCAAACATCTGAATATTGTGCAACATTCTTACAGCCCGTAAGCCCCCTACCAACTTCTCAGCACAATAACTCTGAATGAAGCAAAAAAGTATCATAGAACAAAGGCATAACATCAGGGATAGTTGTAAATATTGTCAGTATACACAATACTAGCATAACAGGGTTTGCATTAGTATACATTAAAACAACATCTGCAACACAGCCGCTAACTCCACTCCCAACCTCTTAGCACAATAATTCTGGAGAGAGCAAAAAATTATCCAATAACAAACGCGTCGCATTAGGGATAGTTGTAAACATTACCGGTATGCTCAAAACAATACTAGCATAACAGGGTTTGCATTCATATACATTAAAACATCTGTACATTATGCAGTATTTCATAGCCACTATCCTCCCACTACCAATCTTTCAGCACAATTGTAGATAAAACAAAAATATATTGATGAACATTCTTATGCAAGACTAGCTAAAAAGACTATATCAAATGAGGACTTTAATTATTATAGACAAGCCTCCCTTCCTCAATCTCTTAGCAGAAAAATTGTGGACAAAGGTAAAATAAAACTGTTAAAACCACATCCCCCCCCCAGTCATCTTAGCACAAAAAAGTAATACTATCCTCTCCCTAGGTTTCCTCCCCCAGTCCTGCAGAAAATAAAGTTAAAAATAAACCCAGCAGCTTACCTTTTCTGCAGTTGATAGAAGGTTGCTACTAATCCTCTGCTCCCTCTTCAGAATTATAGACTGATCTGCTTGCTTATCCTCCACACAAACCAGACCAGTTCAGCCCTTTTAAATTGCCCTTAAAAGGACAGTTTTTCAGATCGTTTAGAAATTGCCCTTACAAGGGCAGTAAAAAATACATCTGCTTTGTTGGGCCCACGAAAACTTGAATCCTCCATCAGTCTTCACGCCATACCTCTCAACTGTACTGTATTCCTTGGTATTTACTACTTTTAGGCTCTAAATAATAGGGTGCCACGAATTCCCGAGTAGCCCCTTTAAATCCCAATTTCGTTTTTATTTTTATATTCACTTTTTATGCTCATTCTGCTTTTGCTGGGTCTGCTGCTCGCCAAGTTTCAGTTACTTTATTTTAAGGATTTGCTAGTTCTTAGGAAGGATCAGAGGAGAAAAACAGCTATATGAAGTAAACACATCCCATCCACAGATCTAGTGCAACTTATGGCAAATTCTTTTTCAAACTGCAGTATACTTTACTGGCGTGCTTTGTATCTATAGCCATAACATGATATGATGCATATGTGTAAATAATATGGAGCAGCACAGAGTTTTATTTTTTGTAAGCAGTGTGAAAAGCTATATAAACAATCCACCACACAATTAAACATGCTCGTTTAAACTTGGCAAGTTGTGGTTTGGGTAAATGGAGCTCAGCAGAAGCTTTATGTTGCAGTTAATTCAAAGAAACGCACACTAGATTTAGTTAGCGCTATGGCTGATAGTGTTTCAACCTGCTGGCTGACCTTTCTTAATTTAGTACTGGTTTCTTTTTAAACGTTTCTAATAATTCACTTTTCTTTCAAAGCAAGGACTGAGCACTCCTGAGTCCCGACCCTTTATATGAATGACAGTTGTGAGTGAAAAGAACTGCCTGCACTGCATATTCCTCAATAAAGCAACTTTCTTCATAACTCTTAACTGTCCAGATTTTCATCTCATATTTTTGATCTGTTCCTCATAAAATTTGTAATTTTCTGGATTTTGCTCAGTGAGGCTTGAATTCACTAAATAATGACAGGCATTTGAGTTTCAGATTTCATAGTCTTCAGAAACACAACTGCAGTGATCACTTAGGAGCAGCCAAAGTAGGGCAGTTTTCGGGACGAACAACAAATACTCTAAAATGCAACCCCAAGCATGCACTTGCAAGAAACTGTAAGCCATAAACTTTTTAAAATCAAAATGGCAAACGCAGCTCACTAACATCATTAGTGTCTCAAACTTCAAGGCACAAGTAACCTATTATTTATATAGTCTGCCTTGCAATTTACAGATTAACAAATTAAATAGTGCGGTCACCACATGCTTGGCTTATGGTGCTGGACTTTGGTGACTGTTAAAAAAATCTTAGATTTGTAATATACAGATTAAAATGTAGGTATTAACGTTAATGTTTCAAAAAGTGATTTTAATTTATCTTAGTGCATTTTTGTCTGCACAGTGATCGCCTTGAATTTGAATCTGGAGGTGCAACATTTGAACTACTTAAGCTGCAGGAACTCAAACTTCTTTATTTTTTATTTATTTATTTTTTTGAAAGCCTTCCCTTACTTTTGAAAATCATAGGGCATGGTGAAGCTGCAGAGATGTTGGGTAAGAACTCCCACTTGAATAACAATAAGATTTCCTGTACTCATCAAAGAAAACACACCCAATAACTGATGAACCCAACCCTTGTCTGCGTCCTTCCTCAAATGTAGCGCAAAATGTTAAGCGCTTACTAGTTATCAGAAACAGTGGAAACTCTCTTCAGTCTTCACATGAAAACTTCCTAACAGCCAGTCACAAACCATAAAGGATAGAGAGTTGCGGAGCAATGGGGGAAAGGCCTGAGATGTCCCTGTGTACGTCACAGAATCTGATACAGCACATTTCCAGAAGTTACAAGCCCTGAGCCATAGGACATGGTAGGAGAGTGGTCATTGTGAGGATTTCATTACAGTGAAGAGTGCCAATCACTTTGATCTACACAACTTTTAGTGTAAGCCTTTTGTGCCACTTCTGTTGGCATGGTTTATATGACGTGTTTGTTCGTGCTTTCAGCATTTGCTTGTTTTGTTTTATTTGTTCTGTGTCATGCACAGAAATTTAAATGATTTATTCACAACGGTCTTTGCACTCTGCATGATACTGTAGTGTATAAAAGGCTCAAGGCTTTGCATATTTTGTTTTAAACTCAGTTATAGTCAGTTTACTGTTATTTGTAGTAGAGTTTGGCTTTGACAGCTTTTTGGATACAAATAGTTCTGAAATTATGACTGTTAGTAATATGTTTCAGTGTTGAAGCACCAGTTTTTATAGTCAGCACTGTAATATAAAAGGCTCAAGACTTGATTTATACACCTATGTGTCAGCTGTAAGTTTTCTGTTTTTTGCCCCCAACCTGACTACAGATATCACCTTACAGTATTGCTTCTTGGTATGACGACACTAACAACTACTCTGGATGTAACTAAACAGACAGAATGTACCACATCTATGGTGTATAAATAACTTTTCATTTGGGGAGAGAGCAAGAGAGGAACAGAATAAGCATGGAAATAAATTCCTTTTATTCTAGAAACTTTCTAAGTTTGTAAGAGCAGTATTTAAAAAGTGTTCCTATTTTTGGGGCTTTGCCCCTCCAATTGGCTCTCTCCAGATTTTTTGTTCTAATAAGTTGAGAACTAAGATCTTACCTCACTGCTTCTTTCTCATTCAAGTGCAGATTCTCACAGTGTTACCAAGGCAATGTATTAAAATATCTAAACTTATAAAATCTAAAATCATGTTTATTCTAGAAAATAAGTAAATACTTTGTTTTCACAACAAGAATTTACAGATTATATCAGAATGGAATAGGGGTTTTAATAAATAATAATTCTTAGACCTGTTATGTCTTATGACATTGTTATTTCTACTTCTGTTTTCATAGTTCTTAACTGCATTCACTGCACAGGTTGCTTTGGTGTATGTGCTGTTGTGTTTTATCTACATATATGGAGTCATACCTCTCAACCTGGAAACATCAAAAATCTGGACAAGGCCCATGAAAAATAGATACAAAACTGTGTGCTGATTAACATGAAATTAGCATACATAATTATGACTATTCTCCTCCAATGGTATTGTGGGATATCAACTTTCAAATACAAACTGAAGAACAGACAACCAAAATATGGCACTAGAGTCCCCTGCAGCCATTCCAATGTTCCATTACCTGGCTATTTCTCCCCCTTTACCATAAACACTAATGGGCATACTGCTTTACTTCTACATTGATCATTTGGATTTTACTTCTACATTTTATAGCACAATGTGCAAACACTAACAGACATCTGCTAAAGAAAGCAATACTGACTCACAATGAAAATAGACATAACATTAAAACTTCTCTGCCCTCGAAACTCACATTCATTGAAACAGCATTGAAACCCACATCACATCCAAAGAAAATGCATCTGGCCAGTGGTAGATAAAGATTACCTTTAGGCTGTTTTTAAATTATAGCTCCCTTGCACACAAAACAAGAAACATACATGTGTTCTTTGATACACCTTCCTGGCTTTATTAAATTATATTCATTGTGTAACACAGCACACTTCTTAGACTTAGAGCGCATTCTAAATTTATTGTTTGAACATTTTTCCAGTAGGCAATGAAACAAAATTAGCCAATGACAAAACTGCCCAGTTCAGAACATTTCAATCATAAAAGTCTGCTTCCACACACATATTTTTTCTTATAATGCAGCACAGAATACAACCATTCTGATTTTCTGATCCTGAATTTGGGTTAATATGTTTTGCTCTTTCCACTGAGACACAAATGCCCTTGTGCATGACATTTTCTAACTTCTGTTGTATCTGTAGCTACACCCTTGACTTGTTACACCCACCCCCTTTAAAAGTACAACACAGAACAGTATCAGCAATGCATCTACATACTGTGGGAGTAGAACCCACAGTCTTCTGCATCAAAAGCAAGTATTTAACCTTTTATGCTATTAACAATGCAAGAAGACTCAGCTTAAGCAACACTAAACTTCTCTTCCCTTGAAGCTTTCAGCTCCTTGTAAAATCTACCCAACGCTCAACTGTATCTCTCAACTTTGCAGTACAAGAAATCTGGAAAAAGCTAAACTTTATTTGGGGGAGACAAATGTCCAAATACCAGGGACACATTTTAAACATTTCTTGTATAATTTTGGAAAGTTGCTAGTCTAAAATGTTGTGTTGCCACCATGTGTTTCACTGCCAAGTCTTGAACCCAGAACCCTGTGCACTACAGTCAGAGCAACATACTACTATGCCAAATCAGCAGTTTCCTGAAAGATAGGAACTTTAGGAAGACAAACTTAAATGGCTATCATTTAGTGAATTCAGTTCTCACTTCTCACCATAGCTCTCAACCTCATGGCACAAAAAACCTGGACAAGCCAATAATGGGAGAATACAGAATTCAGTTCTCACTTCTCATCATAGCTACTCTCAACCTCTTAGCACAAAAAAACTGGACACAGCCAATAATGCGGGAATACAGCCCCACAAATAGGGACAAATTTCTAATATTGATCACCTAGAAAATTGCTAGAATAAAAGGTTTTGTGTTACCATTTATTTTCTAAAGAATATGAAGTCTGAAATTCAAATGGCTGTCATTATTAGTGAATTTAATCCTTCACTGATTTGCCACAAAAATCCAGAAAATCACAGATTTTATGAGGAACAGAACAAAAATATGAGGCATAAATCTGGGATATTTTCACAAGTGGTGGTGGGTAGGGACTTTAGGCTGTTGTCACCATACCCAAGGTACAGGGTTTGAACTTGAGTACCTCCTGTAGCCACCAGGCATATTCACCTGGGGCATTTTACTCACACACACACACACACACACACACACACACACACACTGCAAATGACAGCTTGAATCTCCTTCCATAAAAACCTCTGCAAACGGCAGCTCGCAAATCTCCATCCATTACAGGGAAACAGCAGCTCTGTCCATAGGCAGCGTTTTACTCATGCATTGCGGCTTGTTCTGTTCCTGTTAACAGCTAAGGAACAGCCAGAAATACATGCACATTGAGCTCAAATCTGACAGGCTGTTTTACTGAGCTGATGTCATTGCGCACATGATGACGTCAGCTGAAAAACCCAGAAGAAATTTCAAATAAAAATGCTAGGAAATTCAGAAATTAAAGGGTGCCACTCGGGAATCATTGCACCCCATTATTTGGACCCCAAAACTCAGTAAAAACTGAGTAATTTGGTACAGTTGGGAGGTATGTAGGGAGTATATTTTCAAAGCTAATTTTTCTCAACTATCATATGATTGTTGATACCCCACAATTCCATTGGAGTGGGCAGGTTTATATTAGTAATATTTTCAAATTTTATGTTAAATTAGTGTTGAGATTTTTGGCCAGTTTTACCTACTTTTTATGGGCCTTTGTCCAGATTTTTGATGTCTCCAGGTTCAGGGGTATGCTTCATGCCGGTAATCCACAGAACCAACCCACCAGACCACTGATTACAGCAAAGCAGACTCCTCTCTTGAAAAACAAGAAGAGAAGTAATGCTTGCTACAACACATGCGGTTTTAAAGGCAGTTGACACGGAAAGTGCTTTACAAGGACCAATCAGGTCCTTGCTTCATCAGTTCCATATTAAAAAAAATGCAGCTTACTCCCTGGCTGTATGCTGCACCCAATCAGGAAACTTGAACTTCCTTCACTGGCTGCTGCAGCCAATTAGGTCCCTTGCTTAAGAAGTGGACCTGATTGAGTGCAGCTTGCAGAAAAAAAATGGAATTGTGTGACGATGTTACATAGCTGTGCAAACGTCCAGGAGGCACTGAGCAAGGAGTAGAGGAGACTGAGAAACCTGCTGCTGCTTCATGTGGGAAGATAATCGGGGGCTCCTCACAGTCATGGATTCAATGGATGCCTAATGCTGGCTATGAATGTGAGGACATAATTTAATTCTATTGCAAAGCTTATAGTCCACCCATTGGAAGTTACAGTGTAAACTTCCAGAGCTCCATTGAAGGGAATGATTTAAACATGTTTCTGCCTAGCCTTTTTTCTCTTTTTGTTGCCTGGCCTTTTTTTCTCATTTTGCATTGTAATGCCTACATTTCCTTTTTTTGCAACTTTATTAAATTATCACTTAAGAAATAGACAAATGTACATTAATATAAAACAAACCATTTTAACATTTTTTCATTTAAGCATCACATATATTTTCTTTGCTACTGTCAGTCCAACATTACAGAAAACTGATGAGTTCCTGTCTTCCCTTAAACCTCACTCCTCCTCTTGAACATTATTATGCATGTATCGTTACGGCAATTTCCGTTAACTTCTATGTAATTTGCTCCTTCCTTATTCTAAAGATCCAGTTTCTATTTTACATCCATATATATATATATGTATGCATGTATAAAATATTCAGTACATGAAATACAGATGGTGTAGAATTTGATTTCCATTTTCAAGTAAATGCATTTTTGGCAGCCAAAAGAATTAAAATTAATTAAGCATTACTGTGTATAAGCAATACAGATCCTGTATCCCAGCTCAAAAGAATCAATTGCTCACCCAATATTTCTGATAGAGTACTCTGCAGGGATTTTTTTAAATCTGCCAACTCATTACACTCCCAAAACATATGTTTCCAGTTACCTCTTTCTTCTTCACCACACCTCTAAGATTTGATATCTACCTGAGGAAAAATGCTTTGAATACTGCTTGGGATATAAAATACCTATGCAAACTTGGGAGACATACATATGTCTTCCCATTGTTTTCTTGTAAACTGCTTTTTCAGTCTCTCTTCCCAATCTGTTCTAACCTCCTCTGATTGATTTGTATAATTATCATGCAATATTTTATATACCTTACTAATTATCCCTTTTTTAACAGCTGCATCTGTTCTAGATTAGGCTGAAAACTGTAGCAGAGCAGGTCTTTCACTTAAAATTCCGCTATCCCTTTCTCTTTGTCTGTACTCTGAGATCAAGCCCTGGTAAGGCAGGTAATCTGTAGCCTGCAATCCAAATGCCTTCTTGGCCTCATCCCACTCTGTTACCTTTCCTGCTTGAGTTACTTCCAAAATTGTGGTTCCTTTGCCAGGTTTTTCCAGTAAATTTCATCCCTCTCTTGCCTATTTTCTCTATCCCTACTTGCAGTCATCCCTGTTGGCAAAATCTCCTTTTTTCATTCTCGAATTACCTTCGTTCTTAGAATACTTTCTGCTACTTTATGAATATAATATTCTGTATGGTTTTATTCTTCTTCTTAAGGATCTGCAAATCTGACTCTTTTCTTGAACTTCCACCTTGCTCCATCATTATCCCTTTCCACTTTGGATTATAACATTCTGCTTGTGTATGTATATGAGCCTCAACTGTATAGCTATAAAATATCTTTTCAAATCATGTAAACCTAAGCCACCTTGTTCTAGTGAAAGGATCAATTTATCCCACTTAACTCTTGCCCTCTTTTCCTCCCAGATCTTCTTCTCTTTTGGCTGTTCCCGTTAGGGGTCACCACAGCGGACCATCTGTTCCATTTCTTCCTTTCCTCTGCATCTTGCTCTGTCACACCAACCACCTGCATGTCCTCTCTCACCAATAGCTGGTCTCACTACCCTCTTGTAGACCTTCCTTTTCACTCTTACTGGTATCAGTCTGTTACAAATCACTCCTGACACTCTTCTCCACCCATTGCACCCTGCCTGTACTCTCTTCTTCACCTCTCTTCCACATTCACCATTACTCTGAATTGTTGATCCCACACATCCACCTTTGCCAACTCTACTCCCTGCATCCTCACCATTCCTATATCCTCCCTCTCATTCACACGCATATATTCTGTTTTAGTCCTGCTGACCTTCATTTCTCTCCTCTCTAGAGCATATTCTTTATTAATTATTGTCCACAATCTCACCTCAAGTTGATAAAAGTATGTCTGACCCATATTCAAGACAAAAGGGGCTAAAAACATTTTTACTGCTTGTATCTTACTATCCATAAGCATAAATAAAAGTTTCCATTTTCTCAATTTTTGTATTATCTTTTGTTTAGTCTCTACCCACATATCCTTAGCTGCCATAACAGAAGCCTTTTTAATCCATACTGCTAAACACTTCATCTTATCATGTCCCCATAAGTATTGGGTACATAATTTATGGCTATAGGTAATGCCTGCATTTTTAATCATAAAAAGGAGAAAGAATGAGAAAGAATGTATCTTGTTTGCTTTAGTATCTTTATCAAATACAAAAACAACTAAAATGCTTTACTATAAAGCATGCAATGTACATCATAAAAAGTTTCATAGAAATGCTGTTAAGAGCAGAAATTGTTTTACTTACATTTACCTTTTTTTTCCCATCCTCTTTCCCTCCCCTTAGTGTGTTTTCAAACATTAAGGGCATGAACTGAGGCAAATACCATTCAGTTCCACACAATTTTCACAAAGTCAACAAAAGTCCATTCCTTCTACTGCCATATTTCAGAAATGAGATTGATGCTTTACAGTCTCACATTTTATTGATGAATTTTCTTGTTGCTAGTCCTCTTCCTGTTTATCTCCATCTCCTAACTCCAGATTCAGGTTCAAGTCCAAGGTACTTCTGATTCGTCTGTTCAACTCATGTGCTTTGCACTCTCTCTCATGCATTTCCTTTGGAACTTGTACTGTCTGTTGTGAGTATTTCTTCGGAATAGTGGAAAAGGTTTCATTTGCAAAGTCTCCCTGTATGTTTTATTTTCAGAAGAATGAGAAGCAGAGTCCCCTTCTGCTTGTGGCTCACTGGTTGCTGGACAAACTTTTGCATTTCCTCCTTAGCCTGTTCTGCATCAGAAACTGACTTTCATCTTCCAGGAAAAAAAATATTCTGAAGACAGCTGGATATAGCAGATTGAATCTCGCACCTGCCTCTCAACATTCCCTGATTCCTGGAATAAATTAGTTTCTGTTCTGCCTGGTGTACTGCGAATAATCATTTTGTCAAGATCAACTCTTTCTGCTGGTTAGTTAGTTAGTCAGTTAGTTAGTTAGTTAGTTAGTTAGTTAAATTGAGCCTCATCCACCATCAACCTTAGCATATTTAATTCCTCCATAAACATTTCCATTTGTACCTTTCTTGATTTCCATATTTCTCTGCTTTATACAGACTTTCATAAAATTTCTGAAATATTTCTAGTACCTCTACAGGATCTCTTGTTATCTTCCTTGTTATAGGCTCCGTAATGTTGGCGACAGCCCTTTCTACTTTCAGTTGCCTGAGTCATTGTGATAAAAGTTTTTATGCTCTGGAGTTATTCTAAAAGACAGTTGCTTAACAGCAGTCTTTCTAAATTCATGCATATTATCAAGGTAATCCCTTATTTTCTGTTTAGCTTTCTGCAGTTGCTCCTCTTCTTGTTCTGAGATTCCCCCTATTTTGCAATACTTTAACATTCTTGTTACTTCTTAACCATATCTGTCTTTTATTTATTTCCACCCTATTTTTAAACTCTACTCTAATTTTATCCCACTACCTAGTTATATTTTCAGAAGAAATTTCTATCTTCTTTAATAACTGCCGAATAATTTCCACTACCCATTCCTTAAAATCTTCTTTTTTCAACACATAGGTGGGAAAATGCCACTGTCTCATTTCCCTGCGTTTTTATTTTAGTTATTATCGGTGCATGATCTGAAATAGTTATTGGGTGTGTATCAGAACTTTCAATTAAATGCACATGTTCCTGTGAAATCTAAGTTCTGTCTAGCGTAGCCCAGTTTTTGTATTATGGGGAATATTATGCAAATTCACTCCCAACTCATACTACTGAATTCACATCTTCCATGCCAAATATTTTCATAAATTTCTTCAAGAATCTACCTTCCTTTGTTATATTTTTTCCTTCTGGGGTTCTTACTCCTGCAGTTCAAATTCAAGCCCTCATCTTTAAGTAATATTCCCAGTTGAAAGCTGATTATTCTCCAAGAATTTTCTTAAGCTTCATTCTAGTTTTAGTAATTAGTTTTAGGTGGAATATAAATACATGCCAGTGTAATCTTCCTCCCTTGCCAGTAGCGTCTTAGTACTACAAATCTACCATTTTTATCCTCATCTATCACTATTGCAGCTTCCCTTGCAATTAATATAGATACTTCTCTTTTCCATTGTCCCAGGTATTCCTCTGAATAAACTTCCTGATAACCTTTCTTTATCAAATTCACATGTTCAGTTAATTCCACATGGGCTTCCTGTAGCATAGCTATTTCCACTCTATATTTTTTAAAATAATTCACTACTCTTTGTTTTTTGTATATATTTCTGAGGCTATTAACATTTAAAGATAGTATTGAAAGCATAATTATGTGAAAAAGTTATTATTCCCTCCTTTTATGTGTAACAGCTTTTTTGTTAAATATCTATTTCCAGCTTTTGTGTTACATGAATACACTAATGTTTGGCAGGTTAATTATTTATACAGTTGCTTGTTGTCATATACATTTGAGCCTATATCACATCTTACAAAACATTTTGTTTTATTGAAAGCCCTCAAAAAAAATACACCACTAATACACCCCTAAAACCTGTTAACTTATTACTAGCACAGAAAACTATGTATGCCTTCAAATATTTAAGTTTTACCCTCTTAATAGAAACAATTGTCCTAAACTGACAGCCACACACACAGACTTGAGCTAACCTGAAAAGGTTTATCCATGCTAAGATGTGTGGTACAGCCTGTGCTTCTATTAAGTGCTGCCTGGTTTTGACTTATCTTTTTTGCTTTCCCAGATTGGGAACACACTTGAATGCTTTCAGAAAACCTTATCTCTTAGCCATTGAAAAAAAAGTAGTATTGTATTTTTCTTCTTATTTATTAGATTGTCTCCACGGAGACAGGAGAACCAGATACAGAATTGATTCTACAATCATTTTATTTATTTATTTGATGGAGGAAAGATTTATTATAGTCAATGTTCTTTTTTATTTATTTGCTGTCTCTTAAAACTTGTTGCTAGATCAAGCCAAGGGCCTTAATCCAGTCATTCCCTTATGCAAGAATGAGAAAAAGCACATAATTTTTAATTTTACCAAGGCAGCTGCATTTTTATTCATTCTTTAGATGAGTAATCATTTTTTTTTTATTTCTTATGTTAGTGAGACAGTCCTAATTGTTTCAATAAAATATTGCTGAGTTGTTGGCACTAATACATGTATAATTTGTGGTTTTCTGAGATAAGAAGACTATACTGGAGCAGTTGAATAGCTGAAACATGTGAAGTAGAGGGATGTGTAACACAATCAGACATAGTAAGTAAATTGCCTGTGTTATAAGCAAACACAAAAATAGTTTGACAAGTTAAATATAGAGTGGCAAAATAAAGTTCAGGATACACAAATATTATTGCAAGATAATGATAAAATGGAAATATCCGCAATTGTTGTGAATTCATTTAAGTAACTTGTTTCATCCAAATCATCAAAAAAGTTTTATTTTTACTAGAAGGGAAGGGTAGGGTAGTGACCCCCTGATTTAATTATAAATATTGAGGTGCATGGGGAATGGGCTGTGTAGAAACCATGAAAAAAAAAACACTGCCAAAAACAGCTTATGAGGCATACTTTTTTTTTATTTTATCACAAGTCCATTCACTCAAATGGTTCCCAGCCCAATGAAATGTTTCAGATGCACAGTGTGTTTAAATAGTAAATAAATCATGTATACAGCAGGTTGTTTGGCATATCATCTTATTAGAAGTTAGAATTCCTTAGACTTATAGAATTGAGCAGTTCCTTGGCTGCATAGAGAAGACCTCTTTGGCAGACCATGTTAAAGGGAAAGAAGGTGGAAAACAAGATCCCCAATGAAAGAACACCCACAAGGCTATGCATCAGCTGATAATGATAAAAAATAACATTTATTCTCCCTAGTGCTTAGGAGAGTAGTAACAGGAAGACCAAACTGAAGTAAATGTTAACCATCTTTTTTATATAACATCCATTCAGTTAACATTGCCGTCATAATTTTAAAGGCATATGATAACATTTGATATTTTTACAAGCACAGGGGAAAGCCATGGGAATCCCTTTTGCCTCAGCCTATGCATACATTATGGCAGCATTTGTACAAATTTTTATGCATACTCCTATGTTTTTGGTTAAGTAAGTTGTGCTGTATGTGTGTTGTATAGGTGATTTACTTTTTGTTTGTAAAGAAGAGCCACTAAGAGAACATCCAGGGTATTCAGAGCACATATCATTTTTTTTTTAAAAAAGTACATCTTCTTAGTGTCACTATAATAGGAGAATGTAGTAAGAAAATTCTCGTCAAGTTGTTGGGAAGGGAGACCTAAGCCTATGCATTTTTAAATGCTACAAGTGCTCATCCTCCATATGTAGTTATATTGCTACCTATTGGTAAATATATTAGAATTTATAGGAATACCACTGTAGAAGTTAAAGTTTCCAGAGCTATTATTGATGTGGAAATAAGATTAAAAGTGAGGGGTTACACCAATGCATTGCAAACTGAGGCTAAAGAAAAAGTGATTTCTTTGGGAGATAGTTCATTACAAGACAAACACACTGCTGATATTAATAAATCATCTAGTGCAACTAGGGAAAATGGTAATTTTATAGGTAAATTATTTGGGTATCAAAATAGGGTACTTTTTCAACATTATGTTGTAGTGTAATTAGAAAGAACTGGAAAATATATTATTTGTTAATGAGGTACTATGTTAAGTATTGTCAAAAATATAACTTTTTCATGTCCTACTCATCAGCAAGGAAAGCATCACAGTCAGCTGCCTCTCAGGGGCCAGGATTCGCAAGATCATGCATGCACTTAGGTAATTGCATCACAAGTACTTGTATGACTTTGTTATAGTCTGTGTGGATGTAAATGACCTGAGATGTATCTCCCTGGACTGTATGAAGAGAGACATGATAGAGCTGTTGGACTACATATCCCAGGTCAGTATGAGCTTAGCATTGAGCAACATTCTACATTTTCCAAGACTTCTCCTTTGGCGCTTGTGACTAATGCAGTGCTCCACTACATAGTGTAATTAGATAAGTAGGAGGTTTGATGCTAAACATGGGAAATTTATGTGCTTAACCAGATGTGCTTACAGTAAGGTGAGCATATGCTTAACCAATTTTTACACCTGCCTCCCTCCCCTCATCACCAGGGAGCAGGTCTTTAATGCCTTCTCAAAGGCAAAAAATGCAGCCTTCATAGGACACGATAACATCCCTGGCTGTATCCTACATGAACTCAGGCACAAGCTCTCAGCTCCATTAGACACCCTATTCAACCAAAGCCTGAGCACCGGCTTCATCCCAGCTGAATGGAGGACAGCCATTCTCATCCCTTTACACAAAGGTGGAGCGTCCACTGACCCAGACAATTATAGGCCCATTAGCCTAACTAGCCTGAACTGCAAGGCCATGGAATGCATTATCATGGCCCTTATAAACAAGGACATTGGCAACCTCCAAACACGTAACCCCACTTAGTTTGGTTTTGTCAAAGGGAGATCATGCCTGTTAAACTTGATCGACTTCTTTGAAACAGTCACCAAAGCCATGAATGAGGGGGAGACGGTGCATACTGCCTACCTTGACCTAGCCAAAGCCTTCGACACTATTCCCCAGTGGGGCATAATAGATAAACTCTCCCAGCTAGGCATTAACCCATATGTTACCAGATGGGTAGCTAACTGGCTCACTGATAGCACCCACTCAGTCAAAAATAGGGGAAGCCACTTCTATTAGTAAACCAGTAATGAGTGGTGTACCCCAAGGTTCGGTCTTGGGGCCTCTGCTGTTTGAGATCTACTTTTCTGAGGTGCAAGCCAAAACCAGTAGTCTGTGGCTGACCAGGTTTGCAGATGACTGCAAGCTGGGCACTGTCTTAAATTCCCCTAGTGATGTGAACATCCTCCAAGGGGGCCTTACCCAAACTGATGACTGGTGGCAGAAGCATGGCCTCAAACTGAATGTCAAGAAATGCATCATTTTTCCCTTTGGGGAAAATGGCATCCGCACTAATTATCACATTAATAACAATGTGCTAAGCACACAATTAGTCATGAGGGAATTGGGCACCCAGGTTGATAGCAACCTGCCTTTTGACCACCACGTTGCCACCGTTGTACGGAAGGCTTTCTACATGGTCCACTTCATAAATTAACGGTATTTCATCCCAGAACAAGGTCATAACATCCCTGTACACCTCCCTTATCAGACCTATTATCGAGTGCAGTTCCCCCTTCAGCATGTACCTTGCCAAGCACATGCAGCAGCTGTTGAGACCACAGAGGTTCCTGACCAGGAAAATCCAGGGTCTCAAACACCTATCCTATACAGATAGGCTAAAAGCCCTGTCCCTCTACTCAGTCTCATACAGACTGCTCAGAGGTGACCTGTGCCTGGCATACAAGGCCATCTCAGACCCAGCCTTGATGGAGTTGCTGCATATCCGTAAGTCAAACTCCACTCACGTAACCCGCAAGCAAGGCCTTAACATGTTCTGTGACATTAATAAAACTTGTTGGTGGGATAGATTTGTGTCCCAAAGACTCCCCCGTTTGTGGAATAGACTCCCTCTCTAACCCTCTTTAAGAGGAACCTGGACAACTAGATGGGAAACAGAAAATACACCCCGGGGATCCCACCTGTGTCCCTGCTGGACAGGGGAAACAGGTGCTAACTTTGAGGGAATACGTGTGAAATTCTTGGCTAGGCTTATAAGGGCCTCCGGGCCAATAGCCTAGTATCATCCAATGAAAGTATGATGCCACAGTACCAGTAGAAGATAATGGATTTTTATAACTGGTTAGTTCTTGGTGTCATTCCAAAAGGACACAATATTTATCTGCCTAGGAGGATATGGTAGGCATTGCTTTGCCAGAGATGATCTGCACCTGTCCCCCCTAGGTTTTTAAGTATCAGCTAAAACCTTGTCCACCCCATAGTGCCTTTTCAGGCAGTGCTAACCTGATGAACTTACCAACATAGCTAAACTGACTTAGAATAATCTGCGTGTTACTGCTCAGTGTCAGTGTGTAAACATTACACTCTTCTCCCTGCAAGGTCTCTGTCCAGACAGTATGACACACTTTAGCTTTTCCATGTCCAGCTTACCATAAGTAAAGTCCTGCACCATATCCTTGCAACCTACAAGCCCCCCCCCCTCCATGACTCAAAAAGCCCACAATATGTACTAAAACGTACTAGAGACACTTCCTATTCAACCCAACACAATGCTTATAGGTGAATTTAACTACCCTACCATAAACTGGGAATCATGCATGACGTCAAATATGCAAGCCCAGAGACTCCTGGACTTTAACACAAACACCCCTGACCTGGTCCTCACAAACATGTGGGAAAGATGCACTCCCTCTAGTATAAAGTCCTCATTGGTCAGGTCAGACCACAAAGCTCTCTCCTTTGAAATAAATATTAAGCCTGGGAACCTAGCTGACCAAAAACTGTTCCAAGGCTAAGTACCTCCTACTAAGTGGCACTCTAGCAAAATTCTAAGCCTTCCCCAAACCCTGATAATGCATCTACCTATGTAGAATTGTTCACAGAAACCCTGTGCAGTCATGTAAATGGCAGCAAAGAGACACCTGTACCTGCGTGAAATAAACACAGGACAACCACCAAACACAAGCTACTCTGGTGAAATCCCAGAATAAGTAAATTGTATAGCAAAAGAAAGAAAATAATTTCCAAAAGCAGGAAGGGAGTTGCCCAGCAAGGTAAAAACTCCCTTATCATTCTGCACAAGCAACTCAGGAGATTAATCAAGTCCACCAAAGCCAAATTTGAGATAAAAATAACCTCCCAAGCTAAGGACAACCATGAGGCTTTCTCCAGTTATGTCCGCAACCTAAAAGACAATATTCAGTAATGTGCCAAACCAGTGGTGAATGGAACCACCTATACAGAGCCATAAGATGCAGCAAATCTGCTGGCCAATATAAATAACTCAATTTTTACCCGTATCACCCCCAGTCATTCCCTCTTCCAGAAAATACCCTCCACCATTTCTTTATCAGCTATCTTTAGGGAGCATCTCCTCACTGCTCTTAAATCCAAGAACACTGCATCAGTGGGCCCTGATAAAAATCCCAGGATGCCTCATGAATAGCATGAAACATGACCTATCGGGCCTGCTAGGTCTCTATTTAACCATAGCCCCCAGACAGGCTTTGTGCCAAATGAATGGAGGACTGCAGTAGTTTTCCCTTTACACAAGGGGTGGGTGTCTTCCATGGACCCAAGGAATTACAGACCCATAAGTTTGACTAGTCTCATATGTACGGCCATTGAAGGAATTATTATGGATCTGATAAAAGTTGACATAAGAAACCTACATACACTAGACCCTTCCCATTTTGGTTTTGTCAAAAGAAGGTCATACCTACATGACCTGGTAGATTTCTTGAAGAAGGTCATTAAAGCGATGGATGATGGAAAAAACAATGTACTCTGCCTACCTTGACCTGGCAAAGGTTTTTTACACAATGCCTCATTCAGGAATTGTAGATAAACTTACAAAGTTCGGCATAAACCCATACGTTACCCGATAGATAGCCAGAAGTTAGGATAGGATAATCTGCCTCCACAGAGAGGTGAGAAACTAGCAGAGTCCCACAGGGATCAGTGCTGGAAGTTCTCCTTTTTTGCATCTATTTCACTGAAGTCAAGGCAAGCATCAAGGGTTCTGGCTAACTAAGTTTGCAGATGACTGCTAACTAAGCATGAACATTGAATCTCCTAAAGACATTGGTACCCTTCAAGAGGGTCTGACACAGACAAAGAACTGGTGCCAGAGCAATGGACTAAAACCCAGCTTGAAAAAAGTGCATAACAGTACCCTTTGGAAAGGCAGCCACCCCTGGAAATGACCGCATTGATAATACACCCAGTTGTCTGGGACCTGACAACAAATGTTGATAGTAACCTGACCTTTGATTACCATGTGTCTACTGTAGTGAGAAAATCATTCTACATTGCACAGCTTATACGTAAGAGCATGGTATCCAAGTCCAAAGAAGTCATTGTTCTGTTGTACTCAACTCTTATCAGACCAATCAGCGAGTGCAGTGCACCGTTCAGCATATACCAGAACAGACACTAAGACTACAGAAGTTTCTCACAAAAAGAATACAGAGAGTAAACAACAAGTCTTATGCATTCTGCCTCAAAGCTTTATCCCTGTACTCAGTCTCCTATACGTTTTTGTGTGGCAATCTCTGTTTAGCTTAAAAGGCATCCTCTGATCCCATAGTGATGGATGAGTTGCACATCTGCATAACAAATAATATCAGAAATACCCAATGTAAGGACCTAAACCTCATCTGCAGTATAAACAAGACGTGTTGGTGGGACAAGTATGTGTCATAAAGATTACACCTTCTGTGGAACAGACTTCCCATCCATGTAAAGCAAAGCTCATCCCTACCCCTATTCAAAAGTAACTTGGTCTAATGGATGGGTAACTGTAAATTTACCTCTGGTTTGCTACTTAAGTCCCTAATAAACAGGGGCAGCCTGTGAAGTATTGTGTATGTGAAGCCATACCATAACTGTAAAATTCTTTGGGAATTTGACAAGTCAGCCATATGTTTGTAAATTTGGGGTAAGCTTGACAAGACTTAAAATGGCTCTTTGGCCGATAGCCTAGTAACCACCTATGAAACCTATAAAAGACCATTGAACCTTGTTGAAATATTGTTATGTAATGCATTATATACATCATTCCCAGTGCTGCAGTAGCCTTTAAGCTATAAGGGTTGAGTCTTACCAAAAACACAAGTGGACAGCTTCCAGAAGCTCTGACTCCCTCCCTCTTTCCCTTCCACTCTGACTTCGGAATGGTCAGCCCTGAGGAGGGAAAATCAGCATTCAGAGTGGAAAATTTGCAGTGTTTTTTAGCTGCCTAATGAAGAAGCAGCTCAGAGGTTTCACAAAGAGCAGCAACTGCCCTTCAGCAGCTCCTTTGTGGCAGATAAGTCCCCTTGGGAGAATCCTTTTAGTTTAAAAATCAAATTTTGTTTCCTGTCTAGGACCACTATTTTTAGCTTTTGCTGTTGTGCGGGTTTAATTTATTAAGAAATGTACTGTTTACATAAACTTTGAAAATCTTCTATAAAAGTTTAATATGAGTCGATGTTTTATTTGGGCAGAAAAAACTATGGGGCATGTAGTGACTTTGTCTGTATTGTGACAACTTATCTGCCATTTGTTTTTGTTAGACTAATTGTATTTCTAAGGGGTTTCTAACTGGATTTTAGTGTGCTGCTTGTGCATTACTGTGCTTTTGGGGGACTTTGTGTGACAGGGAAGTATAAGTGCGCTGCTTGTGTAAACTATTTGACAACTTAGCTTCCAACGGACTCGTTCTAACGATTCAAGGTGCAGCTGAAGCATCCTAGTCGGTCACAGATGGATACTTACCTTGCTTCTGCTGGTCCATTTTCTGAAATTTCTAGAAAGAAAAAACTACTTAAAAGAGAGCTCTTACCAACTCTATCAGTCTTCACCTCAGGCAATGGTGGGTAACTCTGTAGTGGTCAGAAGTTGTTCCTCAGACCACTCAGTTACTTCTCCAGCTTCCTCTGGTGTAGTCATTTCGGCTATCACAAATGAAGGGTCAACCATATCCTCTTCAGCTGTTTCAATGTCTAATATGGACATGGAGCAGCCATCCTTTCTGGGGCATGGAGATTTTTCTTCTCATGTGAGAGGGAAGAGTCCTTTTGAAGGAGCGAATACCACTAAAGAAAAACAAAAAAATTAAACACCGATGTTCATCATATTGATCACTGCTGCAGTAGTCTCAGATATATGGCTCATATCATGCCAAGGATATAACAGCCAGCCAGCATCCAAAGCTTCAGGGCACCATCCATGCACCCAAACTGTCAAGTAGCTTGACTTGAGCTGACTAAAAAACAAGTTTGGGCACCAAACCATCCAGAGCTTTACTGCTGTCAAAGATTACACTCCTCTAAGGCTTTCGAGGATTGACAGTCGGCTTGGTGTTGTTCCTTTGCTGAGCAGATAAGTTCCCTTAGGGGAAAAACCTTCCATTTTTTAAATATTGTTTGTGTTTTATCATTTTCTTCTTCAAGAAAGTTATTTTAAAGTTAAGAGTTTTGTGTTTTGATGGACTGTCACAAGACTGTATCATACTTTTAAATGGGAAAGATTTTTTTCTTTTCAGTTTAAAAGTTGTGTAAAGTAACTGAAAACATTTTTTCTGTGGATAAATTGTGTTTACCTTACACTGGTTCGGCAGGCAAAGTGTTTTAAACTGCTTTTTACCGTGTTTTTCTGAGAAAATGGTGACTTTTAAAGACTTTTACCAACAGTTGCTGCTTGTCTTCCCTGGGAAAGAGGCACCATTTTCTGCTTGACCATGAAACAACACTTTCGGTTCCATGGTAGGTCCTTTCAGCCACAAAAGGAAAAATTTAAATAAACAGTCTTTGCACCACATCAGGCTAATAATTTGTCTCAGCTGCAGGTGGGTGACTCTGCTGTGGCCATTTGTTGTACCTCATACCACTCTTCTTTTACTCCAGATCCCTCTGGTATAGCACCCACAGCCACTATGGACTGCAGTGTTAGCCACATTCTCACTGGCTGGTGGGATCTCCTCAGTGAGCAAGGGAGAGCCATTCTCATCAGTCCTGGGAGTGGGAATACAAAAGGCTTCCCTGTTGTGTTAGAATGCTGTGCTCATCCTTGGGGAAGCTGCTGCAGTTGCTGCCATTAATAACACTGCTGGCGCCATTTTGCCTGTCAAAAAAACTCAGAAAACTAAGCAAGTGTCTACTCCTCCTCAAATGTTCTTAGACATGAGTAGTTTGCTGGGTCTGGCTCTGGGTTTAATTCAGGTTATTGATCCTTCTTGTAAAGTAGTTAATGGTAAAAGAAAGAGGGAGACCTCTTTTTCTGAAGAGATTCAAGATTCTGAATTTGCACAGGAAGATGAAGGGGAAGATACAAGATTTTGTCCTCAGATTTCTGATTAAGACAGAGAGGAAAGCTGTTTCTAACTATCCCTGTGGGGATTTCTCTTTCTCTTTGTGTGAGACTATTGCTGGAATATGCCAGTGTTTTCAGTGGTAGAACACTAAGGTTTTTCCGTCCCTCAGAAAATACTGAGTTGTCACAGAAGGAATTTCCTGGTCATTACTAACATGGGCGACCGTTGCTCTACACCAGTAGTCAATGCCTCCCTGGTTAGATCCGATCACAAGCTAATCACCTTGGAAATCCACACCCCCCCCACCCCAACAAAGGTAACCACCATGAAAAACTTCTCCAAAGCTAACTTTGGGCTCCTAAAAACAGAGGTGGCTAACTTCACAGCACCCATGCAAATGGAGAATAGTTGCATGACCGCCAAATCATACACCAATGCACTGTACAAACACTTACACAAATGCATGGATCTCACCATATCCAATAGAACTAAGATGCTGTCCTCAAAAAAAAAAAAAAGAAGAAGCCAATCTAGTGGTCCCCTGCCATAAACAAACTCTACAACAGAAGGAGGAAACTGATGCAGAATAAGGTGAAGTCCCAAGACTGGAAAAACTCCCTTATCATAGGTTCATAGGTTGGTACTAGGCTATCAGCCCTAGGGCCTATACAAGCCTAGCCATAACAATTCCCTGGCTATTTCTTCCCACACTATTTATTTCCCTGGACCCCTGTCTAGCAGGGCGACTGATGTGATCCCCGAGGTGAATTTCCTTTCTCCCATCCAATCGTCAAGGTTCCTTTTGAAGAGGACCAAAGAGGCACTCTGCTTGACATGTATGGGCAATCTATTCCAGAGTCTGGGGAGTCTCTGGGTCAGGAACCTATCCCTCTAGCATGTTTTGTTTATTGTGATGACAAGGTTTAGATCCCTGGAGTGTGTGGCTCTGAGGGATTGGGATTTCTTTAAGTGTAGTGTGTCCAACAGCTCTGGGTTTGACATGGCCTTGTATGTTAAGCAAAGATCGCCTCTGAGTAGATGATATGCGACAGAGTATAGCTGGAGTTTTTTAAGGCGGTCAACATAGGGCATCTGCTTTAGGCCTGTGATTCTTTTAGTGAGGTATTTCTGTGGCCTTTCCAGTTGTTGCAGATGTCTTGAGAGGTACATACCAAACAGGGCATTGTATTCTATAATGGGTCTAATGAGGGATGAGTACAGTGGGACAATGACCTCCTTTTTTCTGGATGAAAAGCCCTTAGTGATGAGGTGTGCCACATAGAAGGATTTCCTGACTGTTGTGGCAATGTGGTTATCGAAGGTGAGACCACTGTCCACCTGTGTCCCTAAGTCTCTTATCAAACTTTCTGTGTTTAGTGTACTGCCACCTATATGGTAATTCATGGATTCATGTTTTTTCCCAAAGGGGATAACTATACATTTCTTGGCATTGAGCTTGAGCCCATGGCTCTGGCACCAAGCATCTGTTTCTGTAAGGCCCTTTTGTAGAGTATCCACATCATTTGGGGATTCAATAATGGCTCCCAGTTTGCAGTCATCTGCAAACATTGTTATCCAGAGTCCCTTAGTGTTGGCCTGTACTTCAGAGAAGTAGATGCCAAACAAGAGCGGTCCCAGGACTGAACCCTGAGGTACTCCACTTGTCACTTGTCTGGAGCTGGATTTGGAGTCGGCTACTTTTACAGTGTGGGTTCTATCAGTAAGCCAGTTAGCAACCCATTGGGTGACGTAGGGATTAATGCCCAGCTTAGTAAGTTTATCTATGATTCCAGAGTGGGGGATGGTGTCAAAGGCCTTGGCAAGGTCTAGATAGGCTGTGTGGACCACCTTACCCTTGTCCATGGCTCTGGAGACTGATTCAAAGAAGTCAATCAAGTTTAGGAGACAAGATCGGCCCTTCACGAACCCAAACTGGGTGGGGTCCAGTGTTTGAAGGTTGCCAATGTCTTTGTTTATAAGTTCCATGATAATACGCTCCTTGGCCTTGCAGATAAGGCTTGTCAGACTGATGGGACGGTAGTTTCCAGGATCCAAGGTGGATCCCCCCTTGTGGAGTGGGATAACTGTAGCTGTGCACCACTCAGTGGGCACGAAACCTGAGGTGAGGCTATGATTAAACATGACACTTAGGTGAGGTGCCAGTTCATATTGTAGTTCATGTAGTACACAGCCCGGGATGTCATCTGGTCCCATGGATGCTGTATTCTTAGCTTTGGAGAGTGCGTTTTTTTACCTGTGTGGCCGTTATTACCGGAATTTGGCAATCTTCCGGTACTGAGATGGGTCATTTAGGGGGTGAGAGGAGGATTAAGTTGACACTGAATCGATCTGCCAGGATATTGGCAATATCCTTGGGATCAGTATATTTAATGCCATTCTGTCTTAGCTCAGAGCAGATCTGAGCATTGCCATTTAGATTCTTGACATAGTTATAGAATGCCTTGTTGTTGTCTTTGGAATCTTTGGCAATTTTTATTTTCAACAAAAGGTTGAGATCCCTCATCAAATCTTCTAAAGCTAGCTATGAAAACAGAATTGCAGCACATAGTAAAGACAACCACAAGGCCTTCTGTAGTTATGTAAAGAATCTCCATGGCAATACCCAGATTTGCTCTGAGCTACTGCACAATGGTACCTCCTATACCTAGCCAAGAGATATTGCAAATATACTGGCAGACAGATTCAGTGCTAACTTTACCCCTCTCTCCCCCTAAAGGACCAATCACAATACCAGTAGATTGCCAGGCACCCAGTATTACTGCTGCACAGGTTAAAACAGCACTGCCCAAGGCCAAGAATACAACTTCTGTGGGACCTGACAGTATCCCTGGCTGTGTTCTACATGAACTACAGAGTGAACTGGCACCTCACCTGTGTTTCCTGTTTAATCACAGCCTCACCTCAGGCTTTGTCCCTACCGAATGGCGCACTGTTACAGTCATCCCTCTTCACAAAGGAGGAGTGACTACAGACCCTGGGAACTATCACCCCATTAGCCTGACAAGTCTAATATGCAAGACTATGGAACGCATCATCGTGGACCTAATAAACAAGGATATCAGGAATCTCCAAACTCTGGATCCTACACAGTTTGATTTTGTGAAAGGCAGATCGTGCCTGCTCAACTTGGTCGACTTCTCTGAGTCAGTCACCAGAGCTCTGGATGAAGGTAAGGTGGTTCATACAGCCTACCTTTATCTGGCCAAGGGCGTTGATACCATTCCCCACTCAGGAATAATAGAAAAACTCACTAAGAGGCATCAACTAGGTGGGTTGCAAACTGGCGCACAGATAGAACCCACAGTGTGAAAGTAGCTGACTCCAAGTCAGACTGCCGACTAGTCACGAGTGGAGTCCCACAGGGTTCGGTCCTAGATCCTCTCCTGTTTGGTATCTACTTTTCTGAAGTCCAGGCCAATACGAAGGGACTCTGGCTGACAAAGTTTGCAGATGATTGCAAGTTGGGAGCTATTATTAACTCCCCAAGTGATGTTGACATTCTACAGAAAGGCCTCGATGAGACCAACGACTGGTGTCAGAACCATAGCCTTAAGCTCTGTGCCAAAAAATACATCTTCATCCCCTTTGGGAAAAATCTAGTTCCCGTGAATTACCACGTTCATGGTAGTCCACTGAACACAGAAGGCGTTATAAGAGATCAGGGAACACAGGTTGATGGCAACCTCTCTGACCACCATGTTGCCACTGTGGTCAGAAAGTCCTTCTATGTGGCACATCTCATTACTAAGGGTTTTGCATCCAGGAAGAAAGAGGTCATTGTCTCCCTCTACGCTTCCCTCATTAGGCCAGTCATCGAGTACAATGCCCCATTTGGCATGTACCTCACTAGACACCTGCAATAACTAGAGAGGCCACAAAAGTACCTCACAAATAGGATCCTAGGCCTTAAACACTTGTCCTATATGGACAGACTCAAAAAACTGCAACTGTTCTCTGTCTCATATCGCTTACTTAGAGGTGATCTCTGCTTGACTTACAAAGCCATGTCTGACCCAGCTCTGTTAGAAATGCTACATCTAAAGAAATCCTAATCCCTTCGCACCACATGCTCCAGAGACCTCAACCTCATTACCGCAATCAGCAGAACATGCTGGAGGGACAGGTTCATAACCCGGAGACTGCCCATGCTGTGGAATAGACTTCCCATACATGTCAAACAGAGCACCTCACTGGCCCTCTTCAAGAGAAATCTTGATGAGTGGATGGGAAATAGAAAATTCATGCCGGGGATCACTCCAGTGGCTCTACTTGACAGAGGCAATAGGAACTAAGGTTGGGTGGCACAATGCCAGGGTAATCCTATGGGCTAGGCTTGTAAAGGCTCCAGGGCCATTAGCCTAGTACACGCCTATGAACTTACACCCATGCCTTCTCTTCTCTCTGCTTTAGATGATGAGTGTTTGTTACTGCCTACAAGTTTTCTGATAGTCAGCCAGCTGCTCCTAAAAAGGCAGACAGGATTTACAAAGTTTCTCAGTCTTTTAGCTATAGCTTTAGTTGATCCCACTGCTGCTAAGCACCTAGTTAATTCCAATCCTACTCTTTCTGATAAGGATAAGAAAATTATTGGTAAGCAGGGGAAAAAAATGAGTACTTCTGCAAAGTTGATTTTCAGAATTTTGAATTGTCATGCTGTTATATTAAAATTTGTTCTAATTGTGAAAGTATGACAAATGTTTTATCTGCAGTTTCTTCTTATGAGGAAAAATCTGCTTTAAATGATTGTTTCTTTTGCACAGGTCATTGTTTACAGTGTCTGTATGGTTCTGTTGATACTTCTTCCAAGGCTATGGCCACTAGTACTGTTTTGAGCAGGCTTGCATGACTGTATTCTCAAAACTTCCTAGATATGTTAAAAATAAGATTTTAAATTCCCCTTTAGATAGAGATTTAGCCTGTCTGCTGCAGAGGGGATTAAACATGTGATGAAATTGGTAAGCTGATCTAGGGAATCTTTAAAATTTTCAGACATCCTTTTTCATGATACCTCTGGCAAGACTCCATATGAGAAAGATGCAGTGGTATCTGAACTCTCTTTGGTTGCCCTTTGTCTTTTCATATGCCAGTGCTGGGGGTTGTCAGAAGATAAATCATTTGGTGAAGACAGCAGATATCTTAAATCCAGGTTGCCCCTTATCCCTTCTTTTTGCAAAGCAGTCAGTCACCACAGATACCTTAGACTTTGTTTGGGGAACAGTTTCAGGAGGGATAAAAGTGCAGGGTATGTGGGACACCAAGGACAGACACAGGTACTTAAATATCAGAGATGCTTGCCTTGATCAAGGCATTCAACTCTGAGTCATCTTTGGTTCCCAGGACCTCTTTAAGTTGTTAGAGTTAACTGGGGGGGGATCAAGTCGTACCCCTTTTGCAGACTAGCCATGTTAGTGTGGGATATAGCTTCACAGCATAATCGTACTCTGCAGGCATCCTACATTCTGTCAGAATAAAATTGGGTGGCAGACAAGCTGAGCAGTACTAGGGCAAACCTTCATGAATGGAAGCTAGATTAGGGGGTTTTCCAAGATTTGATCCATCTGTGGGGAGTTCCTCAAGTAGACCTCTTTACCTCCTCTCTGAACAATCAACTGATAAGATTATGTTCCAAGACTCCATGCAAGAAAGCCTGAAAGACAGATGCCTTTTTTCATTGGACAGGAATGTTCCCATATACTTTTATACTCTTCACTAATCCGGGAATCTTCTGAAGATTCAGAAGGAATCCTCCGAGATCATTATGATGACTCTGTTCTGGCCCAAGACAACCATGGTTCTGTCTTCTTTTGGAAATGGCCAAGGGCAATTACCACAAGCTTCCACACAAAATGGATCTCTTCACACAAGAACAGGGGTCTTTGGTACATCTGGACATCAATCAACTTCAGTTGACTGCCTGGATGATGGTTCTTAATTCCTTTTTGGCATCTGTTTACTGAGGATGTGCAGCAGGTACAAATGGAAAGACTGCTACTAGAAAATCGTATAGTAGCAAATGCAAAAGGTTTTATATTTGGTGCCAACAACATAATCGTAACCCATTCAGAGCTAGTTGTTCTGTGGATTTACAATATTTGTGTGAGTTACTATCCTATGGCCTTTCTTAGTTCTCTGCCAAGGTTTATTTATTGGCCATTTCATCAGGTCTCATCTTGGATCCTCCTCTTTCAATGCAATCTTATGTCAAAATGTTTTTGAAAGGGGTTTTGCACAACAAGCCTCCAAGAAAACTGGTTGCCCCTTCTTGAGATCATAATTTTCTGTTAGAGAAGTGAAAACCTACTCCTTCTGAACCAGAGAACCAAGCTGACTTCAGGTTCTTAATATAGAAATTATTTTTACGGATTGTTCTGACCTCTGCAAGAAGAGTAAGTTGCAAGCTCTTATGGTGAGTCAACCCTGTCTGATTTTACACAGGGACGGGGTTTCTTTGAGAACTAATCCTTCTGTTATGCCTAAAGTACTATCCAAGTTTACTTAAAGCCAAGCTGTCCACCTGCCCATTTTTTTTTTCTGAACCTAAACTGAGGGAAATAGATTCTTCATACCTTGAATGCCCACAGACATCTCAGGTGCTGTCTTGACAGAACTGGATCTTTCAGGTATGTGAATCAGTTGTTCATTTCTTATGAAGATAAAAAGAAAGGACAGCATCTGTCAAAACAGACTATTTCTGTATGGTTGTCTAAGGCTGTTACCTTTTGTTATACTCACCATAACAAATCTGTTCCAGGCATGGTCAAGGCCCACTCTACCAGGGCCGTGACTTCTTCTATGGATTTTTGGAAAAGGTTGGATTCTAGAAGTTGCTACGTGTTCCAGTGTACATACTTTTACAAAGCAATATAAGCTTAAATGTTAATTGTGTTTCACTGTTGCAGTCCTAACCAATAGGTTATCCGTCTCCCGGTAGCCCTTGATCGGCCAGAATACCAAAGGTAAGTAAATATGACATCGGCTGTCGGTTGTAAAGGACGTCAGGACATCCAATACAAAAAGAGGCAGCCAACATCACTTCCTCAGTCTTCCTTGCCGTGGAGCCCGAAGCAGAAGCATTTTTGCACAAGTGCCTGTCGGCAGTTTACCTTTTTGGTTCCCGACTACAAAGTTGAAGTCAACTACAGCTAAGTACCCCATTGGGGATCCTCTTTTCTTGCCTTAACGAATGTCAGAAAAAGTCAATAATTGTCTTACCTGTTGAAAGCAGATTCCCCATAGAGATTTTCATTCCTATTGTATTATTTGTTTAGGCCCTGTCCACGATGTTCCTAATTGTGACCTCTGTGCTTCCTTTAATCCGCATACTATTTGTCGTCAGGCTAAGCTCTTAGCTAAGCATTTTGGAGTGTGGCCTAGGTTTGTCAGTATGGCATCCGCTGGTCTTCAGGCTTCGGATATCCCTAAGAAGAGCGACAGGCTTCAGAAGGTCAAGTTTTCAGATGATAAGTTGGTCGTCAGTCCTGTGGTAGCCAGTGAGGTGCTTTTGTAGCCCCTGCAGTCCATGGATTTTCAACCGCAGGCCTCAGTTGAGACCATTTCAGAGTCCCTCAGGTCTCCAGCTTCCATTTTGTCTTCGGACCTTCCGCCTGTTGCCTCTTCAGCTGGATCCGGAGCCGCTAAGCTGACTCCGGTGTCCAAGACCTCTGTTCTTCTTCGTTCGGACAGCAAGCTCATGCCGACAACCTCTGCCACTACTTCAGCGGTTGCCAGGCCTCCCAAGTCCTTCAGACCTGCAGGTAAATCTTCCAGTCGTAAGCCTGTGAAGAAGCAGGCTCCAGTTTCCTCTCATTCCCCTCATTTTCAAATGGTTAAAATGGCTGATGACCTTTTGACTCTTATTAGGGGTTCACAGCCTCCTCTTTCTAAAAGGGGTAGGGATGTCTCTCCTGAGGCTTTGTCTAATTCAGGTTCTGATACTTCTAGCATTTCTGCTGATGAAGAAGTTTCCCAGGTTTTTTTCTCCTTTTGAGGATTCTGATGCAGAGGAATCCATTCCTTCTGCTTCTCCTCCAGAGGATTTCTGTTTTGGTGATACCTTGAATACGCTCAGGGAGCATTTTAAATGGGAAAGTCAGGATTATCCCCAATCTAAGAAAAGGATCAGGGAGTTTTTGGATTTGCCTCAGCATAAGCCTCTGGCTATTTCTCCAATGTTGGATGTGGTTGATGATGCTTTTCTGGAAAATTCCTTGACTTCAAATTCAGTTCCTCCTGCTCCCAGGAAACCTGACAGGTACTATAGAGTCCCTGATTCTCATTTGTTTATTTTTAGGAATCCACTAGCTGACCCAGAGGTTATTTCTCACGGGCCTAAAGGAGTTAAGGCCACTGTTACCAAAAATCCTGTTCCTTCCGACAGGGAATCTAGGAACCTAGATAGGTGGGGTAAAAAAGTTTATACCTCTGTCACTCTTGCTATTAGGTCTACTAATTGCCTTTTTCATATGCTTAAGTATCAGCAGCACACCTTGGAGGCTATTAAGTCAAAGATTGCAAATGTGCCTCTTTTGGCAGAGAGTAAGGATATGCAGGATTTGCTTAATTCTGCCAGTCTTGCCTATAAACATTTTTTACGTTGTGGTTTTGACATTCTAGAAGCCTCCTGCAGGGCTGCAGCTACTGGATCTGTTCTCAGAAGGCATGCTTGGCTCAGGGAGCAGCCCCTTCCAGAGCCTGTCAAGTCTAAGCTTTTGTATGTACCTTTACATAAGGACAGTCTTTTTGGAAGCAAAGCAGAGGAAGTGCTCAAAAAGAGGGAGGATAAGGCCAAGTCTATGCAAACAGTTAAAAGACTTTCTGCAAGTTCAACCTCCTTGTTTCAGCAGGAATTTACCTTCTAAGAGTTGGATGTTTCCTGATACCAGCAAACAGAACTGCTCTAGGACTAGAGGTTACAAATCTTCTAGGGGGCAGGGGGCTGCCCCTCAAAGGTCTAAGTGTTGGCATGCTTCCACTTCCAAGGCGAGCGGTTGTAAGCCTACATCTCAATCCAAACATTCTCAATGACTCTGTTTGCCTGTTCCTGCTTGCCCGGAGGATCCTTTAGAGGGAAGGTTGGCCTTTTTTGCAAATGTTTGGGCCACCATCACAGACGAAAAATGGGTACTCAGAACTGTATCCCTGGGTCACTGGCTTTCTTTCCACACCTTTCCAGTACCCAAAGGATTCCTGGACGCTCCTCCAAACCAAAGGGCAGAAGTAGAAAAGCAAATTTTGTCTCTGTTACATCTGTGGGCAGTAGAATCAGTTCCTACTCAGCAGGTAGGGCAGGGCTTCTATTCCAGACTTTTCGTAGTTCCAAAAAAAAAAGAAGGCACCTGGTGTCCTATCCTAGATCTATCCATTCTGAACTCTTTCTTGGTAATTCCAAAGTTCAAAATGCTCACTCTGCATCATTTGCTACCAATGTTAGACAAGGACTCCTGACTAGTAACTTTGGTTCTCAAAGAAGCTTATCTGCACATCCCTGTCAGAGAAAGTTGCAGGTAATACCTTCATTTCGGAGTGGGCAAGCAACATTATCAGTTCTCTGCGCTGCCCTTTGGCTTATCTACAGCTCCCAGAGTTTTCATGAAGTGTCTAGCTCCAGTCATTGCTTTTTGCAGGCAGAAGAAAATTCAGATTTATCCATACTTGGACGACTGTCTAATTCAAGCAAATTCTCAAGAACAGCTGTTAAAGGATCTGGAATTTGTAAAGACTCTTCTCTCTTCTCTGGGTTGCACTCTCAACATGGAAAAATCAAAAATGGTGCCTTCCAAGGAGATAACATTCCTGGGAGCGAGTCTGAACACAGCCGCCCAGATGATATATCTCACCCAGGAGAAGCAGGCAACTCTTTCAGTTTACCTCAAAAATTTGGCAAGCCTGTCCCAGCTCTCTGCAAGGAAATACCTGCAAGGTCTGGGATACATGACCTCTTTCATTCTCATGATTCCATATGCAAGACTGCATATGAGGAAATTGCAATGGTACCTCAAGAACCTTTGGTGTCAACACACACAGGACTTGGATATGATAATTCCTCTGCTTCCATGCCTGCAGACAGAGTTTCTATGGAGGGCGACAGCCTGTCTAGAAAACAAGGCCATGCCTTTTCGGCCACCTCCTGCCATTCAAGTTCTTACCACAGACTCATTGGACTACGCCTGGGGAGCTCACCTGGATGGCAGATGCATACAGGGACGTTGGAACGCCCAGCAGATGCACCTGCACATAAACCTAAAGGAGTTGATAGCAGTTCAGCAGGCCTTACTAGCTTTCAAGCATCTTCTTTTTCCAGGAACTCTGCTTGTCAGGACAGACAACACCACAGTCATGTGGTACATCAACAAACAAGGAGGGACTCATTCTTGCCCCCTGTGCAGACAGTGCATGATTCTCTGGTCCATAGCAGCATCCTTGGGCCCTGCATCTCCTAGCTCAGTTTCTTCCAGGGAGACACAGTGTTTTGGCAGACCAGTTGAGCAGATAGACCCTGGATCCTCATGAGTGGCAATTGAACAGAGAAGTCTTTTACAGCATCATTCAGTGTTGGGGCACTCCTCAGGTGGATCTTTTCTCCTCCCCAGACAACCACCTTCTAACACTTTTTTGCACCAGACAGCATCACAGCAAGGCCTGGAGAGTGGATGCTGTGTCCTTCCCATGGACGCTTCTGTCAGTTTATGACTTCCCTCCTCTTCCTGTTCTTCCCAGAGTGTTATTGAAGATAAGGGATTAAAGACCAGAGATATTCTCATAGCTCCAGACTGGCCCTGACAGCATTGGTATCCATTGCTTCGCAGTCTCTCCCAATTTCCTCCTTGGCGTCTTCCTGTGAAACCAAATCTTTTGGTTCAGAAGGGGGGAAACATTCTACATCCTCATCTTCAGTCTCTCCATTTGGCAGCATGACTCATTGTATGATTCAGTCCATTTCTTCTTCCCTTTCCCAGCAGGTGGTCAGTGTACTTCAGGAGGCGAGGAGGCCTAGCACTAGGAAGTACTACACTGGCAAATGGGAAAGATTCTCTCACTGGATGCAGGCTAGAGGGGAATCTTCTTTTCAGCCTGCTCTTCCTCTGATCCTGGAATACTTGCCTGATTTTCTTCAGGGTGGTCTTTCATTTTCCTCTATCAAGATCCATGCTTCAGCCATTTCTGCTCATTGTTCTTTTGAGCAACCCATTTTCTCTCATCCCCTGATGAAAATGTTTTTCAGAAGTGCTTGTAACTTAAAACCACCCAGAAGGGCACCTACTCCAGCCTTGGATCTTAATTTTGTTCTAGAGGAATTCGCACTTCCTCCTTTTGAGCTAGCTGCCTCTGCAGATTTAAAGTTTCTCTCTTGGAAGACTGCCTTCCTTTCGGCTATAACTTCAGCAAAGAGGGTTTCGGAGCTGCAAGCTTTGATGGCTGTGGAGCCTTTTCTTATTTTCCATGCAGATTGTGTTTGTCTGAGAACCAATCCCTCTCTTATGCCTAAGGTGGTTTTCTGGCCTGACTCTTAATCAGTCCATACACCTTCCTACTTTCTTTCCTAATCCGCGAAATAGAAGTGAAAGGATCCTACATTCTCTTGATGTGCACAGACAGCTCAGGTTTTACCTGGACAGGACTAAAGACCTTCAGAAATCAGCACAGTTATTGGTCAGTTTTGCCCCTGGAGCTCAGGGCAAAGCTATCTCTAAGCAAACCATTTCTAAGTGGATTGCACATTGTATTACTTTCTGTTATTCCTTTCATGGCAAGGTTCCTCCTCAAGGGGTTAGGACCCACTCCACAAGAGCAGCTTCCACTTCTGCAGCCTTTTTAAGGGGTGTCCCTACTAAAGGCATTTTAGAGGCTGCCACATGGTCTTCTGTCCACACTTTCACAAAACATTATAATTTGCCTTTGTTTTCTAGAGCCAGGGCAGGGTTTGCCACTGCTGTTCTGCAGGGCATTCTCTCCAATCCTTGATTCTGTTGGTGCCTCCTCCCTTTTCTCTGGGCTTTGGTAATCAACCCATTGGTTAGGACTGCAGCAGTGAAACACGATGAACATAGTACAGTTGTGTACACTTCCCATAAATGTAGATGTTCGAGTGTATTCACTGTTGCAGTCCTCGTTCCCTCCCTCCTTCCTCCTTTTTGGTCCTTTCCTGTACTCCTTTCCTAAGGTACAGGCTGAATCTGGTTTTATTTGCCAAAGTTTCTTTTGGGTTAAGCCTTGTTTTCTGGGGACTCCTCACTGTTATGGCAAGAAAGACTGAGGAAGTGACGTCGGCTGCCTCCTTTTGTATCGGACATCCTGACATCCTTTACAACTGACGATAGCCAATGTCATATCTACTTACCTTTGGTATTCTGGCCGATAGAGGGCTATCGGGAGCCGGATAACCCATTGGTTAGGACTGCAACAGTGAATACACTTGAACATCTACATTTATGGTAAGTGTACACAACTGTACTTTCCTTCTCTAGGTCCAGGTCAGGCTTTGCTAAGGCTATTTTCCAGGGGCTCCTAGTCTCTTTTCCTTCCACCTCCCAAATGTAGTAAGCTATAGTAATCTACCTATATAGCAAAGACTACTGTGATGAATACAGTACATTTGTGTTTGTAAATGTACCGAAACAGTAGCTGTTTTAATGATCACTGCTGCAGTAGCCTCCCTCCCTTCATCACGCTTGTTGTTGATGATATATATATATATATATATATATATATATATATATATATATATATATATATATATATATATATATTTTATGCCAGGGTGTGGATATTTTTTTTCCTAGCTTTGTCCTTTCAAGGTTCAGTCTCCCTCTGTTTTTTTGGCAGGAAAGGTCTAAAGGGCCTTCTGTTTTAGTCATCTCACCTCAGGCTGCCTGATATTTGGAGCTTTGGAAACTGACTGGCAGTTATATCCATCGAAGGATATAACCCATGTTTCTAAGGATACTGCAGCACTGATCATTTGAATATCTGCAGTTAGGGTAAGTTTACTTAAGCAACTGTACTTTCTCCAGCACAATTTTTTTTTTTTTTTTTTATAAGGAAGGAGAATTTTCATACCTCATTTGAGAAATTATTACAGACAGTCAGTCATAGAACACTGTATGCAGTATGTGTTAAGCAGGTTGGTCAAAATATTCCTGAACAGGACATGAAAGATGATTCTGACGGAGACAAAGCTGTATCTCTGCATAATGAATCTTGATTTTCATATCCTCTTTTGGATGAATTCCCTGTTTCTCAGTTCATTGCCAGGATAAATTAGCTTTTTTTAAGGGAACAAATGTTTGCTTTCCCCTGAATCGAGACGATACTATAATATGTTATCTCATTCTGTAATTATTACTCCTCTAGTGCCAGCCTTGGAGGCGGTAGATAATACTGTACGTAACAGTCCTTGTTACCAAACTTCACTGCCCAACAAAGCAGATATGCCTTACAATATTCCTCAAACCAATAAGCGCTTGTTTTGTCTCCTAGGTCTGACCCTGCAGTTACCTTTACATCTGTGCCAGCAGGTACCAGGCTTCAGTGATCATCCAACCCTTCCCCTGGGGACACAGAGGGGAAGATTTTGGCTGGATTTGGTAAGAGAATGTCTTCTTCCACTTGGTGTATTAAGTGGGAGTTTCACCTATTTGTACAGACACCTTGAGAAGTCTTCCTACCACCCTCCCCCGAAGATGGTTCTTATCTCAATTTTGTTATTTCCAGCATATCTCAAATATCTAAACATGCTTTAAAAAAATGCGTATGATTGTGCAGTCACTGTGACTGGAACCCAGTGCTGGTAGCCTGTTTTGAAAAGGTATGTCTGGGTACGTAACCAGAACTTTTTGTGGAGTAAAGTCTGAAATTTCGAATTCATCTTTTGACAAGGAGGTTTTAGTTGACCTTTCTGTACTCAGGTTCTTAAACATTTCAATGACAGAGGGTGAGAAATCAATTCTGAGAATTTCTAAGATTTTTCAGCCTCCCCCTTACAAATCTCCCAGATTCTCTTTCAGCCTAAGAACCAGAACAAATGATCCCTGCCTTCTCAGACCAAACAGGGAAACAATAAGAGATGACAGGAGGGGAACAATAAAAACAGAATAATTGACTATGCCAGTATTCTTTCTCCCTTTCCCTCCCCTCTTGCCCCTATCTCAAAAAAACTGTCCAGACTACTGGCTCTGCACATTCCCTTTTGACCACCTTTGGCAGCAGACTGTGACAGATTCCTGAGTATTAAAAGTGGTTAAGGAGAAATACAGCTGGCCCTAGATGTAATATTCGTTCATGGGAGTTTCTCCCCATCCTACAAACCAACATTTTTTCCTTGTGTTCTTCAGCATTTGCTCACCCTAGGAATCAGAGAACCAATGCCATTATATCAAAGAGAAAGGCTTTTATTCCACAATATTTCTGGTACCAAAGAAAGAATCTTCTTGTAGAGCAGCTCTACAACTTTCCTTCTAAAATATATGTGAAAATTTCAAAATTCTAGATATTGATCCTTCAGAAACCATTAACTCTCTTTCCCTAGGGAAGCCTTATGGTAACATTGGAATTAAAATATGCACTCTTATTACATTAACACAGACAAAGGCTTCAGGAAGTGTCTCACATTTTCTGTCTTTGAGTCACACTGTCAGTCCTCTGCATTACTCTTTGGGTTATCCACTACTTCATGGGTGTTTACAAAGTGTCTGGCTCTACTCATAGCTCATTGCAGACAGAATGACACTCACATTTTTTCCTTGGACAATTTACTTATTTTGCAGAGTCTTCTCTTTGACATCGAGTCCTTTACACTGGTTTCATTTCTTCTGACCATTCTGAGATTTCAGATAAACTTTCAGAAATCCTACTTGACCTCATAACATCTAGAATGTTATATAGACAGTCTGCCACTAAAGGCCTTTTTGATGTAGGAGAATGTGGATTTTTTTTATCCACAAACCTGCCTGAGCTTCTCAAATCAATCTCAGACTTCAACCAGAGAGCTTCTCAGGATTATGGGGTTCATTGCAGTTGTGATTCTCATGATTCCTCATGCCATGTTGCACATTAGAAAGATTCAATGGTCTTTGAAAAATAGGGACCCAACATTTGCATCCTCTGGAATTTCAGGTAACAGTCTTGGGCTTTTTAAAAAAGGAACTTCACTGGTGGAGACTATAAATGCAATCAACTGTAAATCTCACCTTTACTTCTCAACCTGTAAGTCAATCTGTAAGTACAGACAGCTCAAATTTTCAATGGTGGGCAGTTTCCATGGGGGTAAAGGTGCAAGGCTTGTGGGATTCTTAAGACAGACCAAAGTACATAAATTTAAAAGAAATGTCTGCCACCCCTGCGTTAAAATATCAGCAACATCAATGGTTCCCTGGACCTCTTCAGGTGATTTCAGACAACACCACAGTGTTGTGGTACATCTACAATTAAGAAGGCAGAAGGTGGTCCTACCTAGGCCGGCTGGCTATGATATCTTGAAAGTTAGCTTTTCGCAATTTTTTTAACTCTCTAACCATTTTACATTCTGTTAAAACAATATGTAATAGAAAACAAGCTGAGCAGGGCCAGGACAGACCCTTACGAATGGAACTTGAATGAGGGGATCTTCCAGGAATTGATCCAGTGGTGGGGAACACCACAAGTAGATTTGTTTGCCTCCTTTCAAAAATATTTTTTTCTTTCTCTTGGAAGGGAATGTTTCTTTATGCATTTCCACTGAGATCCAGGGTAATTATGAAGATTCCAAAGAACTCCCCAAAAATAACTGAGGTGACTCATTTTTGGCCCAGGCAACATTGGTTCTCCCTTTTTACGGAATTGGCCAAGGGCAATTACTTCAAGATTCCTCACAAGCTTGACCTACTCAGACACGACAGGGTGAGTTTGATACAACCCATTCTCAAGCATCTTCAGTTAACTACTTGTACGATTCAATTCTAGTACATTTTAAGCACCTCTTTTCAGAGGGCTTCCAATAGGTACTAGAGGAGGCAAGAAAACCTGCTGCTAGAAAACCTTATATTGGCAAATGAAAGAGTTTTTCTAGTTAGTGCCTAGCAGATAATCTGGGTCCTGTCAAGGATTATGGGGTCTATGTTCAGTCATTGAATGGGCAAACCCTCTAACGGCTGAACATCAAACAATAAGCACTGAATGTTCACTCACTGAACTTTCATTTCATCAACAGGGTAAGTAACTACTTGTCCAACACTTCCCCGTCTCACACATGGAAGTGTTTCAAACCCCACCCCACCCCCACCCCCCTTACTATATATATATATATATATATATATATATATATATATATATATATATATATGTAAATACACACACACACACACATATATATATATATATATCAACTCTGAGACCACACTACAGTGGAGAAAAGGAGGTTGAAACACTTCCGTATATGAGACGGGGAAATGTTGGACAAGTAGTTACTTACCCTGTTGATGAAATAAAGTTTGCTGAGTGAACTTTTGATGCTTATTGTTTGATGTTCAGCCGTTTGATGGTTAGCCCATTTGATGGTCAACAATATACCTAGGATTATTTACCACTGGTATTCAAATAACTCTTCTATCAAAGTTCATATTGCGATAATTTTAGAATGTCTGCCAATGGATTTTTTTTTTCAATGTTTTTAGTAAAATAGTTTCTGAAAAGAGTGTTACACCTGAGACTACCACACAAACAGGTTGCTCCTTCTTGAGATCTTAACCTTGTGCTGGAAAAGTTAACCACATTTCCATTTGAGAACTTGCACATTAGGCAGTTTTTAGGTTAATTACAGGAAAAAATGTTGTTCTTATTGCATTGAAAGCTGCAAGAAAAGTATCTGAATTGCTAGCTGTCGGTCTTCAATAGGTATAGGGTGTCATTAAGAACAAATCCCTCATTTATGCCCAAGGTTGTTTCAGAGTTTAGTTTGAATCAGGCCATTACTGTCCCAGTGTTCTATTCTGACCCTCAGAACCAAGAAGAAAGTTTTCTACATACTTTGAGCATACATAGCAGCTCAGGTCCTATCTTGACAGAACCAGGTCCTTTAGAAAGCTGATCAGCTATTTATTTCTTATTTTGTGAATGAGAAGACAGCCCATGTCAAATAGATTATTCCAGATGGTTGTTCTATGCTGAATGGGTCTACTTAATTTGATTGAAAGGCCATTTGACCTAAACCCATTTGATTGAAATTTCATTTGATCGAAAACCAGTATTCAAGGCATAAAACTGGGATTTGTCCCTCTCCCCAATGTTGTGCGACCCTGGTGTTGGTATATATAGTTAGGGGGTGTGGGGGGCGTTTAACATCTGTACTTTTTGTGTTACTTTCTTCTTTTAAAGGACAGTAGGTGGGGGGCTTCACCCCCACACCCCTCCATTGTGGGGGGCTGAGCCCCCCACACCCCCCCAATTATATATACCAACTCCAGGGTCACACGACATTGGTCTTTTGATCAAATGAAGTAGACCCATATATATATATATATATATATATATATATATATATATATATACATACATACATATACATGGGTCTACTTCTAAAAACTAATTTTTTCGAAGATTAGAAAGCAGGCACCCACTTTTATGAACATGCACATAACGGAAAGTGCACTTTCATGAATGTCACTTAACTGAATCATGGTAGAATGGGGATAAGGAAATGTATCCTTTTCTCCACTGTAGTGCGATCTTGGAGAAAGTATATGTAATTACTGGAGGTATATTTGGCAAAGAAGAATACATTTTTGCAGAGGGGCAAGCCTCCCTGCACCTCCCATGTGGGGGGCTGTGCCTCACACCCCCACGCTACTTATATATACTAACTCCGAGATCGCACTATAGTGGGGCAAGGGATATATTTCCTTATCTCCACTGTACCGTGTTTCAGTTAAGTGACTTTTGAGAAAGTGCACTTTCGGTTAAGTGCACTTCCATGAAAGTGGGTGTCTGCTTTCTAATCTTTGAAAAAATGAGTTTTCGTTGATTAGAAGTAGATCCATATATGTGTTAGTGTGTGAATTTCAGTATCTCAAGACTAAAATAGCAAAAGCCCAGTTACGCGAAAGACCACATAACTGAATACGGAAATGTCGAATCAGCAGTTGTGGTGGTGCGCTGTGTTAATGGATAGCTGCAGATTCAGGTAAGTGTTTATATTTTAAGGGTTTTGGGTAGGGATTTTAGTGTATGTTAGTGTGTTGGGAAGTTGTAGGTGTAGGTTACGGTATGTAGGTAAGTGTGTGTGTGTGTAAGTGTTGAGAATGGTGATGTTTGAACGTATGTGATGTGTGTTTGTGCGAGGGGAATGTAGATTGGGTAGTGTGAGTTTCGTGTCTTTCTCTTTTTAGTGTGACCTCGGAGTTGGTATATATAAGTAGCGGGGGTGTGGGAGTGCAGGAGGGCTTGCCCCCCTATGTAGGGTAGGTTCGTGTATTTATGTTGTTGTGTTTGTGTGTGTTTTGTTTGTTTGTTGTAGTGCGGGGAGGAAGGTGTATGTGTGTTTGTTTGTGTGGTGTAGGGTGTGTTTAAAAGTTGCGATTTTGAATTTCACGCTTTTGGGGTTTTGGTATTTTGATTTTTCTGCTTGATAGTCTCAAGATACTTACATTCGATAGTTCAGTATTTTGAGATTATAAAGTTAATCCAAATATATATATTTTTATATATATATATATATATATATATGGCTATACTGCACATTAGCAAAAGTTAACTGCCTAAATATTGACCACATATGGTCAAAAACATGGAAGTCGGTACTGTGGTATGCATGTGCCAAAAAATGGGAGGGCAAAGCCCCCCACTTGGGTGTGTTTAAATTTGTGCCATTGTATTATGTTCTCCTGGTGACCAAGTGGTTCTTTACCCAATGAAAAATGTCACTGATTTGAGCTTTCAAATATTTTGTATTTCGAAGAAGTTGTCTTGGGATTCTGACATTCAGTTAAGTTTAAATTCAATAAAGGAAGGTAGACCCATATATATGTATATTTATTTTTTATATATATATGTATTTATATATATATGTATGTGTGTACATATATATGTGTATATATATATATATATATATATATATATATATATATATATATATATATATATATATATATATATATATATATATATATATATGTATATATATATATATATATATATATATATATATATATATATATATATATAGGTTCATAGGTAGGTACTAGGCTATTGGCCTACAAGCCTAGCCAAAAAATGTACCCTGGCTTTCGCCACCCAAGAGAATTATTTTCTTGTGCCCCTGTCGAGCAGAGCCACAGAAGTGATCCCCGGGGTGAATTTCCCATTTCCCATTTCCCATCCAGTCATCAAGATTTTTCTTGAAGAGTGCTAATGAGGAGCTCTATTTGACATAGATAGGTAGTCTGTTCCAGAGTATGGGAAGTCTCTGGCTCATACAAGCCTAGCCAAAAAATGTACCCTGGCTTTCGCCACCTAAGAAAATTATTTTCCTGTGCCCCTGTTGAGCAGAGCCACACAAGAGATCCCCGGGGTGAATTTCCCATTTCCCATCCAATCATCAAGATTTTTCTTGAAGAGTGCTAATGAGGAGCTCTGTTTGACATAGATAGGTAGGTAGTCTGTTCCAGAGTATGGGAAGTCTCTGGGACAGGAATCTATCCCTCCAGCATGTTCTGTTTATTGTGGTGACAAGGTTTGGGTCCCTAGAGCGTGTAGCTCGGAGGGATTGGGATTTCTTTAAGTGGAGCATGTCCAACAGCTCTGGGTTTGACATAGCTTTGTATGTTAGGCAGAGATCGCCCCTGAGTAGGCGATATGCGATGGAGTAAAGCTGTAGTTTGTTGAGACAGTCTGCATAGGGCATCTGTTTGAGGCCAGTAATCCTCTTTGTGAGGTATTTCTGTGGTCTTTCCAGTTGTTGTAGAATATATATATATATATATATATATATATATATATATATATATATATATATGCATGTGTGTATTTATATATATATATATATATATATGCATGTGTGTATCTATATATATATATATATATATATATATATATATATATATATATATATTTATGTATATAAATATGTATATATATAGATATAAATATATATAATTATATATATGTGTATATATATATATAAATATATGTATATATATATATATATATATGTATATAGACATAGCTATAAATAAACAAACATACATGCAAAATTCATTTTTGCTATATTTATTTTGGAGAATCTAGTAGTACAACAAACAGTATTTATTTCACATATGAAAACATAAGCGAGGTTATGAAAGATATGTAGAGTATTTAAATTAATGATACTTATTGTTTGTGATCTCATCTTTTTCAGCAATATCCTAGCACTAATGTTTGATCAAGAAGGAGGAGTGATGTTTGATGAAGATGGAAATATAATTAGAGAGTGGAAGTGGCAGCTAACTGGAAAATTCACTGAGCCAGTCATAATGCAGGTAAATGCTTTTCTATTGGTTGTTTTAATTTATGTACCCTATTTCTTTCTGCCTATTTGTAAGGTCATACACACAAAAATACTTAGCATTTTTTATACTAAGTTTTGGGCCTGTGTCTTCATCCATGACCACTGAGTTGTCTTTCTCAATAAGCCCAGCACTGAGTGACACTAGAAATGGAAAGTAAAGAGCCACAGAGCTCAGTCATCTTTCTGAGGAAGGGTGATAGTTTTTCTTTTTCTTTTTAAGTCCTAGGCCCTCCCCTTGTTAACCAGTAAGTGCAGTCATTGTCCACTACTCTGAGGTTTAGTGCAGATGTGCATCTCCACACAGGCATGATCCTTGGTTTGAGTGCATACACTCCTTTGCTGGGCTCTTGCTTGCAAGTCCCTCTGTATTTTGAGTGCATTTGGAGGGCTTCATCCAGAAAGCAGTCGTGAATTGAGACAAAACCAGCACCTTCTGTTCAGGATGGGCAAGCTAATATTGTCCACTCACTACATCCATTCCTCAGCTGGCTCCTGCATCATCTGGGACATTAGTTGAACCAAGTTGTCTGGGTCATATGCTGGGATCCATCCATCCCTGTGCACCAGACAGTGAGGTAAGCACTCACTATTAACTTCAATTTGCCTTATTCAGTTGTTTCATTCCCAGAAAATCATAGTCTGTCATCCTGTGTGAAGTACAGGTGTGCTAAAGGGAGACACCCATATTATGCTGGTAAAGATTGTTTCTTTTCATAACTTGCTCATGTATAAATAAAGAATACCGGGTGATTGTCCAAGTGCAACCAAGGATATCTGTTATCATGGTAAAAAGAAAGAAAGGATGCACAAACAAATTGGCTTGGCATTAGCTTTTCAGTACAGTATTTTCATAAGGCATATTGCTGCAAAAAAAATGTACCTAGGATTCCATAAAAATACAGCAAGCCAAATATACTTATTGTAATCAATCACTGCTTTTATTTGTCTTTCTTATGAATTCATGACAGAGTTTCAGGGATAATATTTAACATGTCATCTTTGTAATTAGTTGCATATGACCCACTAATATACTTTTTTCTTTTTTTTTATTAAATTATACGAGACATCATTGAACAATAACCTCTTAATCTAGCCCCTTTCTATGTGTATAAGAGCAATATATAAAACGTTTCCCTATGTATGGGCCTTTGTCCCCCTGTTATTTTAGGCTTTGTCCAGATTTCTTGCACTAAAAGGTTAAATGGCATGACTGCACTAGAGATATAAACAAATAAATCTTATTTCAGTCATTTAAGATTCACTTATATTATATATTTTGATTTGCTGTGTCTAACAATTATCAGTGAAGAAGTGAATAAATATAGACAGGAATTTATGCAAGTTTTAAGTTGAGGGTCCTACTATGTCCAACTAAAGATTTGTTGACTAAAAACACACCTGCAGCTAGAAAAAAAGCAGAACAAAAAAAAAAGAAACTAAGATGTTCAGCATACCCAATACTTCCTACCTCTCAACTGTACAGATTTTCGCAGAATGTCCAGATTTTCGCCTCATATTTTTGGTCCGTTTTTCTTAAAATTGCGTTTTTCTGGAAAATAATTAAAGATATAAGTTAAGAAATAATGCCAGGCATTTGAATTTCAGACTTCATACCTTTTAGAAAATTCATGCTAATGGAAAACCTGTAGTTCTATCAAATCTTTACATTTGTAAGACCAATATTTAAAAATTGTCTCTATTTTTGGGCCTTTGTCCCACTTCTGTTTATGACTTTGTCCAGATTTCTTGCTCTAAGAGGTTGAGGTGTATGAGTATCATCTTTACTTCAACATCAAAATTATTACTTTTTAAGGGGGAAGGGTAGTAGAGCTCACTTCACACTTTGTTCCTCGCATCCCACAAATTAATGTAATTATCTCAGTGACTGCTGCAGTTCAGAAAGATGCGAAAACCCATGTTGCAGTGGTCTAGTTAAATCATTTAGTTTCACTGGAAATCATCAGTTTTCAGTCACATGGGTTCAGTAATTCAGTATTCACTGACATAGTCTATGATCAGCATGTGGTTAGCCTATGAGCATGTTCAGAGAAGTTACAGTAGTTGTAGAGTAATACTTATCCAGATAATATGAAACAGGCAGTGCTCCCACCCTTATATACAGTCTTATTTTCATAGGTTCATAAGTGTGTACTAGGCTAATGGCCCTGGAGCCTTTACAAGACTAGCCCATAGACGTGCCCTGGCATTGTGCCAGTTGATGTTAGTTCCCAGTGCCTCTATCAAGTAGAGCCACTGGAGTGATCGCCAGGGTGAACTTTCTATTTCCCATCCACTCATCAAGATTTCTCTTGAAGAGGGCCAGTGAGGTACTCTGCTTGACATGTATGGGAAGTCTGTTCTAGAGCATGGGCAGTCTCTGTTATAAACCTGTCCGTCCAGCATGTTCTGTTGATTGTGGTAATTAGGTTAAGGTCTCAGGAGTGTGTGGTGTGGAGGGATTGGGATTTCTTTAGATGTAGCATTTCTGACAGAGCTGGATCAGACATGGCTTTGTAAGTCAAACAGAGATTGCCTCTTAGTAGATGATATGAGACAGAGAATAGCAGGAGTTTTTTGAGTTTGTCCATGTAGAACATGGTTTAAGGCCTAAGATCCTCTTCATAAGGTACTTTTGTGGCCTTTACAGGTGTTGCATGTGTCTAGTGAGGTACATTATACTTGATGACTGGCTTAATGAGAGAAGAGTAGAGAGAGATGATGAACTCTTTCTTCCTGGATGCAAAACCCTTGGTAATGAGATGTGCCACATAGAAGGACTTTCTGACCACAGTAGCAATGTGGTGGTCAAAGGAGAGGTTGCTGTCAACCTGTGTCCCCAGATCTCTTATAACACCTTCAGTGTTCAGTGGACTCCCATCTATGTGGTAATTAGTGGGAACTGAGTTTTTCCCCCAAAAGGGATGATGACGCATTTTTTGGCATTAAGCTTAAGGCCATGGCTTCGACATTAGTCATTGGTCTCAGTGAGGCCTTTCTGTAGGATGTCTACATCACTTGGGAAGTTAATAATGGCTCCCAGCTTGCAGTCATCTGTGAACTTGATCAGCCAGAGTCCCTCTGTGTTGGCCTGGACTTCTGAGAAGTAGATGCCAAACAGGAGAAGACCCAGGACCGATCCCTGTGGGACTTCACTCGTGACTGGTCAGCAGTCTGACTTGGAGTCTGCTACTTCCACACAGTGGGTTCTTTGAGCCAATTTGCAACCCACCTAGTGATATAAGGCTTTTGCAGTTTATAGCTGCTGCTGTAATGCTATCCAAGATACTTGTCAGCCTGCAAATAAAAGATAGCCTTAGCTTTTCTCTGGATAGCTTGGCCAAAATTGAGCTATTTTTCTTTAAGAATTATTCATTTCTTATTTACAGTCATTACCTAATGCTGTGTCATTACACACTTAAGGTCATGTCTCTTGTTGTTTGTCTTATTTCAGTGTTCACTACATTTAATTCAGTCTCATCTCATGCAATTCAGGTAATGTACCATCTAAGCTATCTACACATCAAAAACTCTTGAGATTTATTTAACTGATGCCATCTGACCCACCACCCCCTCAAAATGCCTCTAGTGGTACCTGTTAGATTTTGTATTTTTTTCTCATTTTCTGGGGGCAAAACAATAACTCCTTCATTGTTAAGGCTGGCTATTGTTAAACTAGTGTAAGAGTTGATATTGACAGTATAAATTGCACACTGTTGAACTGTTATGTAAGTAAGCAGTAAAGCATGTGGGAAGTGCAGTAATGGCTGTAGCAGGTACAACTCAAGTACATTATAGTACTTTTAAAGAGGTACCTATATATATCTTCAGTATTGGATCACTGTTGCATTGGCCTAAACTTTTTAAATCCCAGCCTCCACTGACTGGCTAAGTTTTCAAAGCTAAAGGGTGCTTTCCACATTTTCTAACTGTGTGGAGCTCAAGACAGGAGCTGTAATAAAAGTATAGTTAGAGCTCCAAAATACTCCGAGCTTTCTTGCCACCAAAGTGCACTTCTTCAGCAGGTGCCATGGAACTGTCATTTTGCTAGGGCTCCTTCAAGGCCAGGCAGATAAGTCCCCTGCTGGGGAAACCTACAACTATTTTTATTTTTCTTGAGGAAAATGTGTTGGGGAAACCTACAACTATTTATTTTTCTTGAGGAAAATGTGTTTTTCCTGACTGAAATGTTTTGTTTACTAGGAAACTAAATGGTTTTTAACTGAATTTGCATTTCTAAGGTAGTTTTAATTTGTAAATGCTTGTGCAAACTTTTTGTGTATAAATTTCTATATATTTTTTTTTTTTACTGAATTTTCCTACAGGTTTTTAGATTTGCATGTCAGGGCTGGATATTGTGCTTACGGGGAACTGTTAGTGGCTGGCTTACTTCATTAGCACTTGTTCTGTATTTACCATTTACTGACTTATTCAGGTTTTACTATCTGCTTTTGAGGTCTCATTCATAGCTTATAAGCTAAAAAGCCACTCAGTAAACCGTAAAAAACTGGTAGGTTGATTCAACTTTTTAATAATTAAATAAAAACGATGATACATCGACAAAAATAATTATATCCACGTACTAAGCGCTTTCACCCAATATCATAAAGGGCATCTTCAGAGTACAAATTCTTCAGAATACAAGCCATCCCTTAAATACTTTAAATTAGATTGTTAAATTAATTGAATAATTATATAATTGCATGATTGTTGCTAAATAAACACTGGAATTAGTCTAAGCCTCAAAACAAATGACCAATGCTGTGAAACAATGAATAAGACCTTATAGTTATTGTTCAAATAAATGTTTGGTAAACAGTAAATAGATAGATAAAAAAGTTAAAAGATGAACAGCAGTCACAAAAATACAAAAGTTTACAAAATTTAAATGTAGTAAACACATACATAAATATAATTTTGATGATATATGATACTACTACAATGAATCTATAATACTACTCACTTAATGTGTTTGGTATGTATGTGAATTTATATGTTTATAAATAAATATCAAGTGTGTAATAGTAAACGAGTCCAATACATGATGTCTATTCTAAAATGTAATAAATTATGAATGTATTAATAAAATTGAATTGTATGTAAATATGAATTAAAATGTTAAAATTGTTAAAATTATTAAAATCATACTTAAATAAAATATGATTTAAGTTTAAGTACACTAGAAATAGAAATATAATCATTAATGCCTGGCAAGGTGCAGGCATTCAGCCTAAGTTGCCAAAGGCATTCCTTAGCTTCCAGAATAACTTTTTCATCACCTCCCTTATGCACATTGTGTGGCATTCTGTCAATAATAAAAAATAAGAACCTCCTAAAGTTTGAACATCTAACACTGTGGTTGTATAAGGCACTGGTGTTTTTGTGCATTTTGATGTCCCTTACATGTTCACCTATACGTGCTCTAAGCTTCCTGATAGTTTTGCCAACATAAAATGCTTGGCATGTGGAGCAAGTTCTTACATATACAACCATAGTTGAATTACAATTACAATGGCCTGGGCATCTAATATTTTTGCCAAAATTTGTTATTGCAACATATGGGCCATCATTAATGTATTTAGAAACCTGGCATGCTCCACATTTACTCATTCTCGACCTTTTGAAATTATCAATGTTGGTACTAGTTTCAAAAATATCTTTAAGATTTCTACCTCTACTATAAGCGATCTTGGGATATGTACCCACCGCTTCTACTACTTCCAGTTGTTTTACAATACAATTCATTCACAGCTTAACCTATGGAGCGGCTACTGGTCTCCATGGTTTTACCTTCCATTGTCTGGAAGAAAAATAGGTTTTCAGGGAGTCTTTGGGTATCAGGCTGGCTTCTCATTCCACCCCAGCTGCTGCTGGGTTACTTTGCTGTGTCTGCTCGTGGTTCCTCAGACCACTCATCTTTTTCCCTGGTTCCTTTGGTCTAGCACCTGCAGTCACCATGGACTGGGAGACAGCCATGCCCTTTGCAGCTGTATGGTTTCCCTTTGTGGGCAGGAGAGAAGCAATCTTGGTCGGTCTCAGGAGAAGCGGTAGGTAAAGGTCCTTCACTTAGCCAGAATAGGGATCTTAAATCTGGAATGAGTATACTTACTAGGGGTCAGTCTTTTTCCACAGAGTTTCTGAGGAAAATTAATATAGTGAGAAAATCTTACTTTCTGCTTTTTCTGTTTTTTGGTCAGGTAGAATTTGCTAAGAAACTAACTTCTGCCTTTACTCTGCCAGTTACTTCTTCAGACAAGAAAGTAAAATGAGATAATATCCTTCTATTTATATGCAGTAGTAGTCATAACATGAGGGAGTCTGCCGCTGGCTGGCTCATACGTCTGGCCAGTATACAAAAGTCTAGTGCTACTGTGAGGTACATGTGAAGTCACACAGAAGCAGAACATACGTTGGTCATAAAGTGATGTCTGGTATAAAGTAGACGTCGGCACATACCAGACTTCACTTCAAAACTTTTCATTACCATCTTTGGCTACTGTGTATTTTTGTGATTGCATGTCAGTTAGGAAAGGCAAGTGTCAGTGTGGAAGGTAGATTCTACATAAGGACTCTCACGACCTTTGTTTATTTTGCCTAGGCCCTGATACTCCCTGCTGTATTTACAAGGCCTTTGTCCCCAAGACCCTATGTAGTTGCTTAGCTTTTCTAAACTTATACCTTGAAAATCAGCACCTAAAATGTCTCGTGCATGATATCGAAGCTATGTCGGGCCCTTCAGGCGAGCTGGAGGCTAAGAAGGCCAAGAAGTCTAAGCCTGATTTTACCCACTGCTTCCTCTGATCTGGATGTCTCTTCTGAGGCTGATGTTGGCTTGGAGACCATTCCAGAGTAGGTAGACAAGTCCCTTGACAGGTTCTGGTGTGGAGACCATGAAGGACCCTACCAGCACGTCTTCAAGGGAAACATAAGTGGTCCAATTTGGGCCTAGGGAGGGAACCACAGCTTGCTGTGACTGAAGGCCCATGTGGCATTACTCAGATCATAGTACGAGAGGATGTTCCTAGCAACATTGTAGAGTGTAGGCTGACGTCAGGCCCATCCACCTTCCACCAAATGGTGGTTCCCACAAAGAAAAAAATTAAGACAAAACATGTTTTTCCTGTTCCTCTGGACCAACCACCAGATTGGCAGATCTTTTCCCAAGGCCTGTTCGACACGTCTATGGCACTGAGACAGTACTCATCTCTCCCTCTCTCCCTTCTCCTTCCATTCCTCCCTCTACTCCTCAAAAGAGGAGTTTTCCTCAGATAATGAGGACTCCTCATGGGATGAATCTTTGGCTTATTCAGCCCAAATTTCTTCCTCTTTGGGTTATGCCTCCCCAGAAGAAGAATCTAATGGCACTGATTCCCCAAGGGAGGATATCTCATTTGGGGAAACAATTCTTAAGATGGGGGAGTTTTTCAGATGGGATTGTTGTCAGGTATCAGACATCCAAAAAAAAGGGTACTATAATCTGCTGCAAATGGACTCCTTTTCCCCATCTGCCATACCTCATTCCCTCCAGTAGAGCTCTTTGAAATGTGTACCTTTAACTCCCAGTGGGTGTGGCTTCAGTCTTTAAAAAATGAAGTTATCACCTTACAGTTCTACCAAATACTAACTGACAGATGTCATATATCAGTACAGTTGTGTTTGCCATCATGTATGCTTCAAGATAAAATATTCTGATATCTTGTATGTAGCATGGTTTTGGAATTATTAATGCAAATTTGAACAGGCAATATTTGACGCCTAGAGGCGCAGTAGGAGGTAACTGCAGAAACGCGTGGAGACGTCACTTGGCTGTAATGAGATACCTCCTGTTCTGCCAGCCTTCCTAGATGCGTTTGGTGCTTCTTCAGAATGCCCTGATTCTCAACCTCTAGTCCCCAAAAGGCAAGATAAGTGCTGTAGGACTCCAAATTCCTATTCAAGTGCCCCTCTGCAGACCCTACTACCATCTCAGCTTCTGCAGACAAGACCTGCAAGATGCTACCATCCACTTCCCTGCTCCCCTCAGATAAGGAGAGCAAAGGCATGGAGAGAATAGGATAAAAGGTTTATACTTTATCTACTCTGGCTTTCAGAGCCATTAACTGTTGGACCCATATGACCAGATATTTTTTGGCCCTTCTCTTGGACGCTGGCAAATTACTCTCTGAGCTTTGTGACTCTCCCACTAAGGCTAAGCTTTCCTCCATCCTTAACTCCTCAGCTCAGGTTACACGGCATTCCATAAAGTGTAGCTATAATGCCGTGGAGGCATCAGCTAGAGCTGCTGCATCTGGGTCAGTCCTGAGGAGGTATTCCTGGCTCAGGCTCCAACCTTTGCGTGATGACATTAACACAAAAATCATGGATGCCCCCTTGGACAACAAGGCATTGTTTGGTACCTCTGCTGCAGAACTCTTTAAGTCACTACAGGAGAAGGGCAAGGAGCTGCAAAACCTGAAGCATATTTTTGTTTCCCCAGTTCCCAGGTTTTAGAGTAACTACTTTACCAAGACAACCTTTGTTAGAAGATCTACCAGGCCACAATTTTCCAAAGGTAAGAGAGGTACCAGGAAACAAATTTCCTCTAAATCCACCTCCTGTACTCCCACACAGAAACAGCCCTTTCAGGCTAAGTCAGGTAGTCAGTGACTACCCGCCTACTGGACCATTAACACCTCTCTCCCTTCGCTTATCTCTTTCTCTCTCTGCTGGAAACAGATAACTCAGGACTTTTGGGTCCTATCCATCATCCTGCAAGGATACTTTATGGTGTGGAAGACTCCTCTCCCCTTCAGGGGTATTCCACAACCTCCAAAAGAACAACTGGAACTCTTTCCCCAGGTCATTTCCAACCTCCTATCTCAAGCCACTATTCAAGTACTGCTGACCTCCTAAGTAGGAAAAGGGTTCCACTCCAGGATGTTCCTGGTACCCAGAAAAGATGGTCTTTAGAGACCCATTCTAGACCTATCCCATTTAAATACCTTTCTGAAGGTTCCCACCTTTAGTATGTTGACCTTACCCACCTTGCATCCTTCCTCAAGCCTTTATGGTGTCCTTGGACATCAAGGATGCCTATCTTCCTATTCCCATTCATCTTCATTTCAGGAGATTTCTTCGATTTGCTATTGCTTCCTCACATTTTCATAGGTTCATAGGTGTGTAGTAGACTAATGGCCCTGTAGCCTTTACAAGCTCAGCCCATAGAAGTGCCCTGGCATCGTGCTGCGCGACATTAGTTCCCAGTGCCTCCATCAAGCAGAGCCACTGGAGTGATGCCCAGGATGAACTTTCTAGCTCCCATCCACTCATCAAGATTTCTTTTGAAGAGGCCCATTGAGGTGCTCTGCTTTACATGTATGGGAAGTCTGTTCCAGAGCATGGGCAGTCTCTGGGTTATAAACCTGTCCCTCCACCATGTTCTGTTGATTGTGGTAATGAGGTTGAGATCTCTGGAGTGTGTGGTGTGGAGGGATTGGGATTTCTTTAGATGTAGCATTTCTAACAGAGCTGGGTCAGACATGGCTTTGTAAGTCAAGCAGAGATCGCCTCTTAGTAGACAATATGAGACAGAGAATAGCTGGAGTTTTTTGAGTTTGTCCATGTAGGACATGTGTTTAAGGCCTGGGATCCTCTTCATGAGGTACTTTTGTGGCCTTTCCAGCGGTTGCATGTGTCTAGTGAGGTACATGCCAAATGGGGCATTATACTTGATGACTGGCCTAATGAGGGAAGAATGGAGAGAGATGATGCTCTCTTTCTTCCTGGATGCTAAACCCTTGGTAAGGAGATGTGCCACATAGAAGGACATTCTGACCACATTGGCAGTGTGGTGGTCATAGGAGAGATTGCTGTCAACCTGTGCCCCCAGATCTCTTATAACATGTTCAGTGGGCTCCCATCTATGTGGTAATTAGTGGAAACTGAGTTTTTCCCAAAGAGAATGACAAGGCATTTTTTGGCAATAAGCTTAAGGCCATGGTTTCAACACCAGTCATTGGTCTCAATTAGGCCTTTCTGTAGGATGTCTACATCACTTGGGGAGTTAATAATGGCTCCCACCTTGCAGTTGTCTGCAAACTTGGTCAGCCAGAGTCCCTCTGTGTTGGCCTGGACTTCTGAGAAGTAGATGCCAAACAGGAGAGGACCCAGGACTGATCCCTGTGGGACTCCACTCATGACTGGTCGGCAGTCTGACTTGGAGTCCGCTACTTTCACACTGTGGGTTCTGTCTGTGAGCCATTCTGTAACCCACCCAGTGATCTAGGGGTTGATGCCTAGTTTGGTGAGATTATCAATAATTCCTGCATGGGAAATGGTATCAAATACCTTGGCCAGATTGAGGTAGGCTGTATGAAATGCCTTGCCCTCATCCACACCTCTGGTGACTGACTCAAAGAAGTCAGTCATGTTGAGCAGGCATGATCTACCTTTCACAAAACCAAATTGCATGGGATCTAGAGTTTGGAGATTCCCTATATCCTTGTTAATTTGGGTCCGTGATGATGTGCTCCATAGCCTTACATATCAGACTTGTCAGGCTAATGGGGCGATAATTCCCATGGTCTGTAGTCACTCCCCCTTTATGGAGAGGGATGACTGTAGCAGTGCACCATTTGCTAAGGACAAAGCCTGGGGTGAGGCTGTGATTGAACAGGGCACGCAGATGTGGTGCCATTTCACTTTGTAGTTCATGTAGAACACATCCATGGATTGTTGGTTTGGACACTAATAGCTTCCAGTGTGCTTAGGAACATGGGGTGAGAGTCTTGGGACATGGTTGGGGACCTATAGCAGGCTATGAACTGAATTGCCATCTTACCGAATGTTAGTTGTACCTGAAGTATCTCAGATGTGTTATGCTGGGCTACTAGTCTGGAGGTGTCCATATCCTTTATGAATATGGAGATACCACTGCCTTTGGAGCTTTGGTTCATGTTCTGGGGCCAAAAGGTGTGAAATGAGGTATAGCCTGGAAGAGCAGGTGTGCTTTCTGCTGCTTTAAACCAGGTCTCTGTTATAGCACAAATGTCGATTTTCTCCATTTTGAGGAGTGCTTTGAGCAAGTGCATCTTGAGATTTAGACTTCTAGTGTTGAGCAGCATGACCCTCAGATTGCATTTATTTATATCTGTTACGGCGATAATTTGGTCTTTGGAAATTTGCCTAAAAAGGCACTGTAGGGGTGGTTTTCAATTATTTGCCTTGCCCTTTGGATTGTCTATGGCCACGAGGGTCTTCACAAAATGCTTAGCTCCTGTCATAGACTTCTGCAGGCTACAGGGCTTACAGATCTTTTCAGGCTTAGACTGCAGACATCCTTCAGGAGAACCTCTCCATCATGGTGTCACTGTTGGAGGGTCTAGGGCTCATGATCAGTTTCCAGAAATCTACTCTAGTCCCTTCCCAAGATCACATCTTCCTTGGCTGCAGGATCCAATAATACAGGATGCTGGCTTCCTTACCTCCAGAAAAGGTCCTGTCCATCACCTCCTACTTCCAGGACCTCTTGCCTCTGCAATCCCTGACTGTCAGGGAGTATCTTCGCCTCCTTGGGTTCATGGCACCCACTATTCCCATGCTCCCTTTAGCCAAGTTACACATGAGGAAATTCCAATGGTTCTTGAGAACAATACAGATGCAACACTCCCATCCTCTGGAGTTTGTTATCCTACTCCTGCCTTGCCATAAAAAAGGAGTTACATTGGAGGATCCAACAGGTTGCAAGGAACCCAGGCTTACCCTTGCAACCACCTCTTCCCACTCAGGAGCTGTACAAGGATGCTTCAGACATGGGATGGGGAGCAACTTGGACTCATGGATGGTCAGAGATGTCTGGTCTCCAGCCCAGAAAAGGGAGCACATCAGTATAAAAGACATGAGGGCCCTGAACTTCACTCTACAAATCTTCAAACCTCTTCTTTCCCCAGATGATTTACAGACAATACCATGGTCCTCTGGTATGTCAACAAACAGGGAGGGACGAAGTCCTACATCCTGTGTAGACTGGCTTTACAGGCCTGGGAGTTAGCTGTCCAAAGTCGACTCTTCCTCCAGGTGGTTTATATTCCCTTGACCTTGACTCAGGATGTTGTGGCAGACACATTGAGCAGGTCCATGACTCAATTCCATGAATGGATGTTGCACAGGGATGCGTTTCTGGACATGTTCCATCAATGGGGTATACCTCAGGTAAGATCTCTTTGCCTCCCCCATGAACAGACAACTTCCCAACTTCTGTGCCAGGGCTCCAGATCTTTTGGCATGGAAGGTGGATGCCCTATCTTTCTGCTGGAAGGGGATGTTTCTTTATGCATTCCCACCCTTCCCACTTCTCTAAAAGGTCCTGTTGAAAATCCAGTAGGAGCAGTCAAAAATCTTAGTGGTGATTCCCTTTTGGCCAAGACAGCATTGGTTCCCCCTTCTTCTGCATTTAGCCAAGGGCAATCACCACAAGCTATCCCACAGAATGGACCTACTCTCACAGGACATGGAAACTTTAGTACATCCACAGATGTCAACTCTACAACTGACCCTGTGGGTGATAGGGTTTTGATTCCCTTCAGACACCTTTTTTCTGAGGCTGTGCTACACATTCTGCAGGAGACCAGAAAACCCATAACTAGGAAATCCTATGTTTCCAAATGGAAAATGTTTTGCATCTGGTGTTTTTAAAAGGGTTTACAACCACTACTAGTGGCTGTTCTAGTAGTTCTGTCCTACCTGTGTGAATGATTGAAGAATGGGCTCTCACACTCCTCAGTAAAAGCTCATCCATCTGCTGTCTCTGCATGTCTACCTATGTCTCCCCCTTTAGCTTCCAGGTTGGAAGTTAAACTCTTCTTAAAAGGTGTCCTTTACATCAGACCACCAAAGAAACCAGGCCCTCTTCCTTGGAATCTCAGCTTTGTCCTTGAAAAACCTACCCTGGCCCCATTTGTGCCAGCAAGTTCTGCTTCTTTGCAACACTGCACCTGGAAAACACTCCTTGTGGCCATTACTTCTACCAGAGGGGTGTCTGAGTTACAGGCTCTGATGTCTTCTTCCCCCTTCATGTTTTTTCACAGGGATTGGGTTTCCTTTTGCACTAACCCTTCCTTTATGCCCAAGGTGGTAAATGAGTTATAATTCAGTCAGTCCATCAATCTTCCAACTTTTTTCCCTTCTCCTCAATCCTGTAGTGGGAGGATCCTACTCACTTTATAGGGTCTATATTACGTCGCCGAAATCGTATTCCGGTGAACACCTGTTTACCAACACCTAATCAGCAAAAATTGCTTCAGCGATTCACTGAATTAATAAGGGCAAGGACGTAGCTGGCTAACAACAGAACTTTGCCCTTTTCTCCACTGTAGTACGATCTCAGAGGTGATATATATATATATATATATATATATATATATATATATATAGTTGAGGGGTGAGGGGAGAAAGCCCCCCACATTCGGTGGGTTCAATTGACATAGATGTTGCTCTGTTGTTCTTCAGGCAAGTATTTCCTTGCCCTTAGTAAATTCAGGGAATCGCTGATTAGGTGTCGGTGAATAGGTGTTCGCCGGAATACGATTTCGGCAACATAATATAGACCCACTTTAGATTTGCACAGGCAACTCAGATATTACTTGGATAAAACCAAACCAGTTTGGAAATTTGACTCCCTGTTTGTTTCCTATCACCCAAGGGCCCTGGACCAGCCTGTTTCCAAGCAGACTATTTCCACTTGGATTTTCAAAACTATTTTCTTCTGTTATGTGACTTATGGAAAGAATCTCCCCTCACCTATTAGGGCACATTGCACTAGAGCAGTGTCTTCCTCAGATGTCTTCTTTAAAGGCTTGGACACTTGCTCTATCCTGGAAGCAGCTACCTGGCCTTCTGTTCATACCGTCACGAAACTCTACAAGTTAGATGTCATTTCCAGGTCCAGAGCTGGTTTTGCCAGGGCTTTTCTGCATGGGTTTGTGGAGACTGTTTCTGCTCTTCCACCCAATTCTTCTTTATGAGCTTTGGTATTCTCCCTCATGTTTTGAGTACTGCAGCATATGAATAGAAGTATGTACAATAGTATTATTCCCCCCGTCACCTTCTCCCTGATGCTTGCTTGGTTTCTGGTGGCATGTATTCCTCACCTAGGATCAGGCTGGTGCTTCTGCAGCATTCATTTCTGAGGTGTGGTACGTGCTGACATCTGCTTTTTACCCAATGTCATTTTTATGACCGATGTACCTTCTGCGCGACATCGCACGTACCTCACAGTAGCATTAGACTTTTGTATACTAGCCAGACGTACAAGTCAGCTGGCAGTGGACTCATGTTATGAATACTGCAGCATATAAAAGAGAAAGACATCTATGGTTATGCTAAGATTTTATACAAATATTCTTTCATCATTCTCACTGCTGTAGTAGCCTTTAGGCTCTATGGATTGTGTCCCAACCAGCTGACCAGGACACAACAACCGTCCAGGTTCCAAAAGCTCTGGCTCCCTCCCACAGCCCTGTAGAGTCAGAGTGAAGCTTTCTTCAGCATTTTCCTGCTGCCTGATGAAGAAGCAACTCAGAGTATTTACAGACGTAGCAACTGCCTTCAGCTTCATTTCTGGCTGATTTCTTGTTTGTACCCTCTCCTCAAAACATTGTTCCCCATGGTTTCAGCCGCTTCAAGAAACTCTTCCCCTTGGGTGTGAAGTCTAGATGCTCTAAGGAATTGTCCCTTTAGGACATTCCTATGAACATGCCCAGGGTGCATACTAGATCTATGCAGAATACTATTTTTGCAACACTCCTTCCGATAGAGGGCAGTGTGTATTTCCCCAGACACAGTGTCCTATTTCAATCTAATGTTGAGAAAATCAATGCTTTCAGTACTATGTTGCATTGTGAAACATAAAAAGTCAGTAGTAGTTTCTAAATATGCAACAAAAGCATGCAGCTGTTCAGTGCTTCCTCCTCATAAAATAAAGACATTGTCCAGCAAGGTGAAGCGACCACTGCACAAAGACAAATACAGGATATAAGAGAGGACATAGGGAAACCGTATTTATATAGGGAGAAATCATATGGAAGAGTTTTCACACAGAGAAGATGGTAAGGATCTTATAATGGTCCTTACATACTCTAGTGACATTAAGGGGATTTGTAATGTGATTAGGAATAACTGGAAGATTCTGATGTCAGATGAGGAAATGAAAGGGATTGTAGGGGAGGTGCCTTGCTTTGCCTTTAGAAACAACTGGAATCTTAAGCTGTTTCTATGTGATAAAAATGTGAACTGTTACTCTGTAGTTTCACAAAGAAAAGGCACCCACCCATATCGCAGATGTACTTGTTGTAAATTTATTTATAAAGGAAATGTATTTTTACATATACAACAGAAGAAAGAATATTATTTTGATGGGTATGCAGATTGTACTAGTAGGAACATAGTGTATATTGCTACTTGTGGCCTCTGTGACTCCTTCCATGTGGGTAAAACCAGGAGACAGCTAAAGGAGAGGGTGTCCAAACATTTGAGTGACATTAGGCAGCAGGATGCAAAAAAAAAAAAAAACCCTTTTTAACCATATTAAAGAGAATGAAGGGCATTCTTTTTATTTTAGGGTAATACAGCGTATAGGTAACAACAAGAGAGGGGGCGATGTTAACAATTTAGTAGAAAAAGCAGAAATGTGCTGGATAGGCAGGCTGCAGGCATACAAATCTCCAGGTGTCAGTGCCTACTTACCAATTAAACCTGCTTTGAAAAGGAGAAGGCTTAGGAGACCACAAGTTTGAGATGAAAATCACAAAACATGGAATCATGAATCACGTAAGTATTCTCAGGGCAAGTTAATACTTGTCCAGTGCGGGGATTATGCCATTTCTCCACTGTAGTGCAATCCTGGAGTTGGTATATACAGTTAGGGGGGGGTGCATGGAATTAGGGGGGGATGTAGCACCCCACCTAGGAGGGTTTTAGGTGGTATGCTGTTATTTACTGTTGTTTTGGGCAAGTATTCACTTGCTGTAAGAATACCTACCTGATTCATGATTTTGGTCTCAGTATTGTGGTCGTCAGTATTTTGTCTTTTCGGGAAGGAAAATTAGACCTTAAAGATCACACATGCTAACAGAAAATGGAAAATGTTACTTTGTCTCTAAGTCCCATGACCTGAAAACAAAGCACAGTGACTACAGGAGAGCAATAATAAACACTAACTGAGACTCAAAACACTGCCCACGAATAAAAATTCAAAATAACGCAACTCCAATATGCTAAAACATCCACCTGTGGTTTTATATTTATGATATTTTAAAATATGATAACATGACATAATCAACTATATTGCACTTCTTTGGAAAATCTAAGTTATTGCCTTCATTTTGTCCCTTACCTTGATCCCATTTACCTAGTACAAGTTAATAATGGATATGCCTTTCTTCCCATTTATTACTAACCTCCTTTTATTGTTCAGTTTAGAAGTGTATACACAGCTAACTACTTTGGTATTTTTTATTTATTTATTTAAGTGCTGACTAGGCTAGAATACTTATCCCTTTGAACTATTTTCAGGCTCAGCCTAGAGCACACAATGTAACAGAATGATACAAAGAATGAAAAATAAACAACTGTGATATGGAGCCATTCATAGGTGCATACAGATAATATTTAGATTACAGTTGAGATTCTAAGGAAATTAGCATGTACATTTAGTATAGTTTATGGAACTGTACAAAATGTAAGATGAAGTTATTTACAACCACTGCAAAATAAAACAAGTAACACTCCACAAGAGGAACCATAGCTAGGGTGTTATTAAACACTTTTGTCTATTACAAGATGTCTTTAGAATAAAAAAAAAATGATGAAGCATACAATACTTAAAAATCCCTTTTGACAGACCACGTCATCCAGCACTGCAAAAACGATAAAAATATTTAGAATATTTTCAAAACTAACAGGATTACAATTTGGCAGCCTTTTTTTCAGGATACAGTTGATACTGGTGGAATTATTTAATCAAGGTGGAATGTTTGCATAGTTGTCAACAGAGTTCTTTAATGTCCACAACTGTTTCCACATCACCCCTTGTGATCATACAGGTTCACATGGTCCAAAACAAAAAAAGAAAATCTTTATGAAATTATTGCAAACTGCTGAATGTTTGAAGAGAGCATTTGTGTTCCTTTTATTTTGGATAGTGTAAACACGTTTTATATCCACTGTGCTAGCTTACGAAATGTTCTACCAACATAGAATGCTTCATAGCTGTCACAAAAGGCAAGGTACACACTACATATGAAGTTGAAAATAAACTGTGCTTTGGCCCACATAAAACACCGATCTAAAGTAGGAATATTATGTATGGACTGGTACTCATGTATCTTATCATGATGCAAACCCCATGCTTTTAAGGCTAGCATTTTTATTGTACACAAATGTAGAGGTTACCCCTACTTTGCTGATCAGATCCTGATTCCGTTTTACGATATTTCATTTGTTACTGACAACCCGTTTAATAACTGCTGTCAATAATGAATTCTAATCAAAACCTGAAACTATGGAACTCTTCCTGGGTACAAGATAGTCCCTTTTGAGACTGGGGGCATAGCTGTCCTCTCTAGCCATGGAAAATGGGAAGCTCCTTTCCTCCCTGTCACTATCTTCCCTTGATTTTGTTCTTATAACAATGGAATCTTAAATTAGAAGCCACACCCCTTTTGGTCACATGCCTCCCTATTGTGTGTTTAGCTCTGAAGAGGTTCCCAACATTCTGTTTAGTCTCCATTGTTGTTTCAATTGAAAAACTCAGTAGTGCCAGAATGACATAAAAACTGTGTAGAAGTACAGTTGGATGGATGCACTCCTGCCTTACCATTCTCACAAAGCCACTGTAGTCCAGTTCTTTCTCCTCCTTGGCAATTTCTAGGTCATCATTTGTGGGCTTCATGACTGCTGGGTTGGAGTGGTGGCCATTGGAATTCTGGCCACATTGGCCAACTTTTCTAAGAGACATAAAACCAGATATTTTTTTATTTACAAAGTGACTACACTTTAATTTTGTCTTATTAGGTTTTGCTTTTAAACTCCTGTTTACTTTAAATGTTTTGCTTTGTTTACTTGGGTACTGTTTCTAAGACCCTGTTGCCTAGAAGTTTCCAATTCACACAGTAATTTATTTGTAAAGATGTAGAACTTCAGCATCTGGGAGATAAGATTTAGAACTTTATTTGATATAATTTCTTGCCGAGATAAGATTTTGCTGGTCTTGCAATGCATAACTCTTTTAACATGGCAATGGCTATGGGAGGTGGGCAAATGTCATGAATAAAAACAGTAGGAAAAAGTACAGACTCTTGGAATAATTGTTCTTTGCTATGCTGATGTAATTTCTGTTTGCTAGTGACACCGAATGACAGAACTCTACTCTTTCTGTTTTGCTGCCTTTTATACAAATAAAAAATGTTTTTTCTACTTCTGATAAACACCATATTTAATCCCTATTTAAAACCAAGCACTTAAATAGTTCACACTCGTTGCAGTTCAAGATTAACTCTTCTAAAACTTACAAACATATCAAAGTATCTGGAACTTGAAAAAACAATAAAAAAGGACTGGGTTCCTGCTTTCATTTCCTACATTTCTGGCGTAAATCTATCTCTAATGCAAACAGGTTACCTGTAAATGGTTCATCTCCCAGGCCCATGCTTACACTTATCAAGGGTATCAGAACTTGTCAGAGATTTGGGATGCATGGCTAGGCTAAAAAGGCCCTTGTGGTCATTAGCCTAGTAAACATCTATGAACCTATAAAAGCAGAAAAACGTGATTAAGACCAGATGAAGGATGGTTCTCTGCTAAGTTTTGTAGATTCCCTATGCCAGTAGGACTCCTTTTCAGAACTAAGTGGAACAGGCAGTCTTAGCTGTCCTCAAATTCTGGCATCCTGTGAATCTGAGATGATCAGTATAGACAGTTCTCAGGTTACATCTTAGATAATATCAAGACTGTTTTGGCTTTGAGGCCAGACCCCATTCTTATTTGTTTGTTTTGTTTTGTCTGTCTGTTTGTTAACCAGGTAAGTGAACTGGCCAGTAAACTCTTGTACTGCTTTACTGGATAAAGTATCATATTTCAGATTCTTGCATTCAGAAATGTAGAATTTTGAGACACTCCACAATGAAAATAATTTTTGATGTCTTTTATCTGTGGTCAGCTTTACCCTAGACTTCCCGTGTAGGGGACTTTGCCACCCACAACCCCTTATTCTTACAGCAAATCACCACAGCTTGGAGTACCAATAATTATGCTCTGAAAATTCATTTTCATAATTTAGGGGTTTAAATTCTGAGACACAAACAGCTGTGTTGCTCATCTGCATTACATAATATAAAAGAGATCAATGTTAACACATTTCCCTTGCTTTTTGTTGTTCTGAACTGGAAATCCATGACACAGTGTTTAGCAGTAGTGCTTAGAGTCTGGCAACAGCATTTATCTGTATTTGTTTATCAAGTTAGAGCACTGATCATAATATGACCAATTGCAGGCTCAGCCCTGGTTACATGTAACAGCATTCCTATACTTTTATGCCAACAAACTTGAGAAACAATTCTGTCCTATTTTTTTTATCCCCTTCAAATACTAGGTTTTGCAAACCTGTTAACTACCAAAGATAATTAAATGGAATAGACAGTCTTGGGGTTCTGTAGCCATTTGATTTAGAAAGACCCAAAGCAGATGTCTAAATGACATCATTTCATGTGTAAAAATTTAAGCCCTTTGTATCAGTTAAGTCCCATACCTCCTCAATGTAGGTTTTCTTGGACTTGAACTGTTATCCCATTACTGACCAGTCAATGGCTGAGTAAGAAATTTAAATGGCTGTGTAAATTCTATAATATTTTAACTATATTTTTGTACTTCTAACATTTATTTATCCTTTATATAAGCTTTTTTTATACCCGCACTCTAGGTGCTGTGAACATTTCAGAGATGAGAAAACAGTTTTTTGTTCTTTCACTTGTTTGATGTAGAGATGGGAGTCAGCGACTTGGTTGAAACAGAAACATTAGATTTCCCTGCATCTGTATCTGCTTCTTCTAAAACTACTTGCATTTGTCACAAGGAAAGTTGAGTTTGTTCCCAAATTGCTTACCCCCCTTAGTTGCAGCAGTTCACAAATTTCAGTGATTTCTATCATTTAGTCTGCTAGCTGGAGAGACTTTGCCCTTGTGCAAAAGATACACTGAGTTCCATAATGAAGTGCAGAAAACTTGAATTGAGAATCCTTTTGACAAGCAACAGAAGTGCATTCATTTATGTCATGACAAGCTCTTTATTTCTTATTTTTTAGGAAAGTTTGGAATTCCAGTGTACTCTTATTTTCCCACTCATTTTTGGGATCTTTTTTCTTTATTTTTAAGCAGATCATAAGGTAGTTAGTTATATCTGAATTTGTTGAAAGTGCTGACCTTCAAGCAGTATCATGAATTACTTTTTTACATGTCCAAGATGGCTGCACATCAATCAACAGCTTGACATCAGCTCTCCCAGTGTGAAAACAGAAACTAAGAAACCGCAGCCAAGATACTGTCACTTTGAGTAAAATTCAGTTACTAACTAGTAAGTACACTGCCTAGATGCCTGCAATGAAGAAACTGAGAGAACCTGAAAGAAAATCAACTAGAAAAGGTGAAGAGAATACACTGACTGGGAAGTATCTTGCAGCTGTTCAACAAAAAGCATTTCAAGCTACAGCTTTGGTGGAAGACATGGCTTCCAGTAATCGGAAGATGGAATGAAAAAAAGGCTGGCTGAGTATGAGACTGCTCAAGAAGAGATGTTTCACAAAATGGTAGAATTAGAGGACAGAGCACATAGGGGAAATCTAAGGTTTTCTGTTGTACCTGAGGAACTAGAAGGAACAGACTATATTGATTTTATGAAGGCACAAATAAGCAAATGGACAGGTATTCCACAGCTAACTGTTAATTGAAAGGGCACACTGTGTGTATGTTCCAATTATGGCCATGAGAAAGCAACCAAGACCCTTATTAATAAAAAAGTAAACCTACCAGCAGAAAGAGTTGACAGTGACTGATAAAACTGTGGAAAATAGCAAAGTACTAAAAACTGAAATCAGTAGAATGTTTTTAGAAAATTATTATTCACTGTACACCAGGTAGAAGAGAATCAAATTTATTCCAGTAATCAAGGAATGCCAAAAGGCAGGTGTGGGATTAAAGCTGTAGTGTCCAGCTGTCTACAGAATATGTTTTCCAGGGAGATCCAAGTCATTCTTGGATGCAGAACAGGCTAAGGAGAAAATGCAAACTTTTGTCCAGCAAAAAAATGAGTCATCAAGCAGAAGAGGATGCTGCTTCTCATTCTTCTGATAATAAAGTACACAGACAGACTTTACTAGTGAAACCTTTTCCACCATTCCAAGGTAAAATTCGTGAGAGATGTAGAAAAGCACAGGAGTTGACCAGAAGAATCAGGGGCACCATGGAATTGAAGCAGAATCTAGAGTTAGGAGAAGATGAAAAGGAAAAAGAACAGCAACATGGAAATTAGTGAATAAATGTGAGACTGCAAAGCATCAATCACATTCGTGAAAGACAGCTGTATAAGAATAAGTGGAAAGAGTGGACCTTTGTTGACTTTGTTAAACTTGTGTAGACTGAAAGACATTTGCCTCCCTTCATGTACTTAATGTTTGGAAGAAATCTGAGGAAGAAAAAAGGTAACTGTAAGTAAAACAAATTTTCTTAACAGTATTTTTATGAAACTTTTCACAATATAAATGTTATATTTTATAATAAAGTATTTTTAGTTCTAGTATGTGATGAAGTTATTAAAGTAGACATATGCCATTTTTTCTTCCTCTTCTGTTTTTTTTTTTCTTCCTTTTTTGGTATTAGGAAATGTAAGCATTGCAGTGCAAAAAAGAGAAGAAAAGCTAGACAAAAGCATGTTTAAGTTAATAGGCTGTAATCTTGATTTGCTGAGGTGGGTGTAAAAGTCCACATGTAATAATATATGTTGAGCTGATATGTTTTCTCTTACCTCTGCGTAGGTGAATGTCTAGATTAAGACCATTGGCTTAGTCTAATAAATTTTAAGTGGAAATAAGTAAGTATGAGAACTATTGAATATAATGAAAAGTTTTCCTTTTTAAATATTTCACTTCATTTATCTTTTTTCTCTTACTTTTCTATGGAGGCAAGCTGATAATAGGGCAATAAAATCTAGAACACTGGTTTCTTTATGGCTAAAAGTTAATAATTTCTGAAAGTATGCAAGTAGTTTTCACATCTGGGGGAGAGGGAATAAAGATAATAAATAAAAAGGAACAGACACCCCTTGGTGAAAGTGAAAACAGAGGCAACAACATGCATCATAGCATGGATAACCTCAGTTTCAGGTTAACTAGGGCTTGTGTTAGCAGCTGTCTGTTTCACACAAATGTTCCTATTAAGAAGGTTAAACTTCATTATTTGAAGATGTACATAATTATGTGTTTGTATTCAGTTAATACGTTTGGGGGTGTTCTTGGGCTCTGTTTGATTTCTTGTTTGAGGGTTTTTATTAAAACATAAAGTCTTGTAAAATGTGACATATGTTCCAGTTTTGATGATAAGAAAAAAACTGTATAAAGATTAACCTGCCAAACATTAATGGGTGCATGTATCACAAAAGTCGGAATTAGGCATTAAAAAAGCTGTCTTATATAATAGGTAGGAATAAGGACTTCTTACCCTAGTGGTGACACTTTCCATATTATCTTGGACTGTTAGTGGTGTCACAGGTATAGACAAAAAGGAAAGAATACTTAAATAGCAATGCTACAGGATACACATTTGGAATGAACTAAGCATGTGAATTTGGTAAAGCAAGGATTTCAAGATGGATATTCTGCAGACTATCATAAGGGCAACACAGTGGCGCAGTAGATAGCATTGTCACCTCACAGCAAGAGGTTCCCTAGTTTGATTATTGGCTGGGGTGCCTCCTGTGTGGATTCTGCATGTCCTCCCTGTGTTTATGTGGGTTTCCTACAGGTGTTATGGTTTCTACCCACATTCCAGAGACATGCAATAGATGGATTGGATACTCTAAACTGGCCTTAAGTGTGAGTGTGTGGTATGGAAGAACAACTGTGGCACAGCTAGCCAACCAGCGGTGTGAACCTTAACTCTAGATGTTTGTCACTGTTGAAGTGGCACCCCAAACCCATGTGCAAAATTGGGAAAAAAGGGGTTGTGAATGGATGGATGGATAGATCAGGGACAAAGGAAAAGAGGAATACTTAAAATAAATGCCAGAGGAGCCTCGGTAGTAATAGGAGAAGGAAAAAGATAATGGCAGATTTCTAGTAGTAAGAGGCTGCTGACAAGGGATGAGGATTACACTGGCATGTATTTATACTCCATCTAAAACTGCTGTTTTGGAGCTTAAAAAAATGTGGGGGAAATAATCAGCTTTCTGCAAGGAATATCACTTACGTATGGTGACTGGAATTTGATTTGCAATAATGAGGATGCATCTGGGAGCCTAGAAGGGAAATTATAACAGAATTTCTGAAGAAATTTATGAAAATATGTGGTATGAAAGACGTGAATTCAGAAGCAGGAAGTCTTGAGAGAATTCACATATTATTCCCCATGGAACAGTAACTTGGCTAGACTCAATAGAAGTTATATTTCACAGAAACATGCCCGTTTAATTGAAAAGTTTGATACACATCCAATAACTATTTCAGATTGTGTGCCACTAATTACTAAAAATAAATACAGGGTAATGAACTAAAGATGAAGCACTGGTGCTTCTCAACCTACCCATTAAAAAGAGAAGAAATTGGTAGTGGAAATTATCTAGGAGCTATTAGGGAAGGCAGAAAGTACTTCAGAAGTTATAGGTAGTGAGTGGGATAAAATGAAAGTGCATTTAAAAATAGGGTAGAAGTAGGAGAAAAAGAGATCTGGTTAAAAAGTAGTAAGAATTGTATTTAGGGGCTAACAGTATTACAAAATAAGGGGAATTTCACAGAACAAGAGGAGGCACAATTGCAGAGTACTAAAGAGAAAATATGGGAGTACCTAGATATAATATGCATGGGTTTAGAAAGATTAATGTTAAGCAACTGTTTTTTGATAACTCCAGAGCACAAAATCTTTTGGCACAACGACTTGGGCAACAGAAAGTAGAAAGGGTTGTTTCCAAACTTTTTTGAAAAGTAACCAGAGACCCTGTAGAGCTATTAGAGATATTTCAGAAATTTTATGAAAATTTATATAAGGCAGAGAAGTGGGTAAATCAAGAAAACACACAACTGGAAATATTTCTGAAATACTTAAATATGCCAAGGTTATAAGCAGATGAGGCAAAACAACTAACAGTAAGATGAGATAACAATGATGATGTATAACTAATCTATAGGAAAGTCTCCAGGAACAGATAGTATTCTGGTGGATATTTAGAAGTTAAGAGGCAAGAAAGTGATAAAAATCTAGAAGGTTTAAAGAGTATTTCAAAACTAGGAGAGGTACCATCATCCTGGAAAAAAGCTGTGGTGGCTGTAATACCTAAATACGTTAAAGACTCATCTGACCTAGCTTCATATAGGTCCATTTCTCTTCTAACCCATAATTATAAAGTGTTTGTGTCTATAATGGATAAAGCATGGCAAAGGTGATGCCAACACTTATAGATATGGACCAATGTGGTTTTGTTGAGGGGAGGCAAATATTTGACAACATTAATAGAGCAATGATGATCTAGTGGGAAGCAGAATGTAATAAAATGCCACTGTTACTGGTAGGTATTGATGCAGAGAAAACATTCTGACAGAGTAAACTGGGATTGTATAAGTAGGGCAGTGGAAGCATTTGCATTTTCTGTTACAATAACAAGGTTAATTAGAAGGCTATATGAGGGATCAGAGTCAAAAATCAAAGTGAGAGGGTTCCTCTCTGATAAGCTGTGTCTAAACAGAGGAACCAAGCAGGGGTGTCCCTTTACCCTTTTGTTATTTACATTATATTTAGAACCACAGGCAAAGAAAATAAGAGACTCAGAAATATAAGGATATAATTGGTACGGTGTTCAAGAAAAGTTGGCATTCTTTGCAGATGATAGTATTTTGTACCTGATTGAACCAGAAAAGGACATCTCAGCTTTGTGGAATATTCTAAGACAGTTCCATTTTTTTTGGGATACAAAATTAATGAAGATAAAACAAAAGCTACAGGTATAAACTATGAACCCACACATGAATTGGTCCAGCAATACACATATTTATGCGGACATGATAAAATGAAGTATGGATTAAAAATGATTTGGTTATGAGCAGCTAAGGAAATGTGGGAAGAGACTAAACAAAAGATAATACAAAAACTGAGAAACTGGAAGTTCTTGCTCATGGATATGGATAACAAAATAACACACAGTAAAAATATTTTGTCCCTTTAGTTTTATACACAGGTCAGGCATATTTTTATCTACTAGAGGAGAAGTTATGGACAGTAATTAATAAAGAGTTAAATGATTTTATTTGGGAGGGAAAGAGGGCAAGAGTCAAGTGGGATAAGCTAATCCTCCCAACAGAATAAGAAGGTTTAGGATTACCTGATTTGAAGGGATATTTTCTGAGCTACTCAGTTATAGCTCTTATACATAACACAAGCAGAAAGCTACAATTCAAAGTGGAAAGGGATGATGATGAAGTGGGGGGGGGTTATTGAAGAAATAAGGAAAATGGGATTTTGGATGCAGATCCTTAAGGAGAATAACGGCAGTCACTAAGAATGTTCATAATGTAGCAGGACGTATACTAAGAACTAAACTACTACAAGAATGGAGAGAAAAAATTCTGCCAGTAGGGATGATTGCAATTAGGGGTGCAGAGAATAGACAAGAGGGGCTGAAATGTACTGGAGGAAGTTGGCAAAGGAGCCAGGTATTGGAAACAGTTAATTAGAGAAGGAAATGTAATAGAATAGGAAGAGGCCAAAAACACATTTGGATTGCAGGCTAGTGACTGCATTCCCTATTAGGAACTGATGTCAGGATATAGACAAAGATAAAGGGATAGAGGAATCCAAAATGAAAGACATGTACTGGTTGAGTTTTTAACTGAATCTAGAACAGATGCTGCAGTTAAAAAGGGATAATTAGTAGGGCATATAAAATATTGGGTCTATATTAGAACACTGAACTTTCAAAATTTCGAGTGTTCTAATATTGACCAGTTATCATAGAAACAGAAAACCAAATTTTTTCCTAGGGAAAGAATATGGTTATCTGTTTCTGTTGCTTAGGTATTTTCAGCTGTGTGGTGGAAAGTTACGGGTCGGGTTCAGGTAAGTGTGCGATTGTGTGGACGTGAGGGTCAGGGCGGGTTAGGTGTGTTAGGGTTAGGACGCAGGTCAGGTAAGTGTGCGATTGTGTGGACGTGAGGGTTAGGGTGGGGTAGGTGAATTAGGGTTAGGACGTGGGTGAGATGACTGTGCGATAGTGACATACCTTAGGGTTAGGGTTTGGGTTAAGGTAAGTGGATAGTTAGTGGTGTATGTATAGTTTAGTGTAGGGTTAGATGTAAGAGTTTAGATGTATGTGTGTGGATTGCTGTTTGTTTGGTGTGCTTGTGTTGTGTGTATGTGTTTTGGAACAGTGAATTTTTTCCCTAGGAAAAATTTGCTGTTCTGTATGTTCGATGTTTTCAATTTTTGATTAATAGGGTTCGATATTAGAACACTCGAAATTTTGAAAGTTCGGTGTTCTAATATAGACCCAAAATATTGCATGATAACTATAGAAATCAATAAGAAGTGGTCTGAAAAGACTGGGAAGAAAGATTAGATATGCAGTTTACAAAGAAACAATGAGAGGACATATGTTGGCTTCCAAATATGCAACAAAGTTTAGAATATTTAGGATTTTTGCCTGGAAGTGTTTGTGTAGATACTTTTATACTCTAAGCAGACTACAAAAACATTTATCTCAGGTAGATGGCAAATGTGGAAGGTATGATGGGGAAGAAAGAAGTGACTGGGAACATATGTTTTGGGAGTGTAATGAGCTGGCAGACTTTAAAAGTTCCATACAGAGTATCCTGTCAAGACTACTGGGGAAGGAAATTAGTATAACTAAAGAAATTATTATTTTTTTTTTTTTGAGCTGAGATACAGGATCTGAATTGCTTAGACATAGTAAGGCCTTGTTAAATGTAATTGTGTTGTGAACTAACTATTATGAATCCTTAACTTTAGAAGAGATTAAGGCATCATACAACAACTGGTGCAAGCCTTGACTGCACTTTATGATGATGGTTTGTTAACAGCTAACTTGTTTGAGTATCTGCAAACACCTTCCCCTCACTTTCCTAAATTCTTTAGAATCCCTAAGCCACATAAAAATAGAGTAAACCCTCCTTACAGGCAAGTAAAGTTTGCAAGTGGGGTTCCCTGACTGAAGCTACTGCCATCTACCTGGATTTTTTGTTACAACCTTTGACTGAGAAGAACATTTCACACATAAGATACTCTAATGATATTTTTAACAAAAATAAAAAATGTTACAATTGCTGCTGATAGCATTTTATTAACAATGATGTTGAATCGTTATATACTGTACTTCCACATAATTATTGTATTGAAACAGTGATTGATTCGTACAGGAAAAACAACAATGGCACACCAGCACAACATGAAAGAACAGGTAAACTTTTAGATATGGTGCTTAGCTACAGTTTTTTTTATGTTTAATGGAAGTTACTATAAACAAAAAACTGGTATAGCCATGGAGGCAGCTATGGCCCCTAGCCTAGCCAACATAGCCCTAGGCAAGTGGGAGGAGGATTATGTTTTTATCAGCAGAGAATACATGCAACATATCACAGTGTGTCTGCACGTTATTGATGACATCTTTATTGTGTGGAAAGGAGACAGTGCTAAATTAGAAGATTTTATCAACTGAATCAAATCACCAGCTTCCTGCATTTCACCTCTTCCCACAGCCTCAACCTGTCAGTCTTCTTAGATATGCAGATTACTAAAGACTTAAATCAAGGTAAAATGGATACAGATCTTTACAGAAAACCTATCAGAGTAAACCTCTTGCTACATAATAAGAGTCTCTATCTCACCAGGACAAAATATAACGTTAAGTCCTAGGTCTACAGGTTGGCCAGGATCACCACAAAACCTGAACCCTTTCTTAAGAGCCTGAATGATCTTGAGAATGATTTTTTGGTGAGGTGATATGAAAGCAATATGTTAAGATGCATTCTAAAACCTGTAATTGAACTAAAAAGTACAAATTCTCTAGCACTTAACAATCCTTATAGGAGGGTTTTAAAGAAATCTATGGACAACAAATCTAAAGACAGTTGTATCTTGACTTTTACTATTGACTGTCATAACATCATTAATATTATTAAAGACTTGGGCCATAATTTCTGAAATCTTTTATCTAATGGAAATCCTTGAAAAAGCTCCTTCCTTTGTGTATAGGAAAGCAAGAAACATCAGGAGTTGGGTTGAAGGTAGGCCCAGACCATTTAATACATGCACCAATAAGTTGGAAACAGCTGTGTTTTTTGTCAGCACATACAGGAGGGAGACATGTTTTTCTGCTCTTATTTAAAGAAACTGATTAAAACCAATGCAGGCGGTGACTCTAACTCAGTGCAAGTAACCTTCAATGACTATGAAGCATTTTATGTGGGGAAAACACTCAAGAGACTTAGAAGTATTTCTGGCCATCTTTCCAAAATTAGAGGTACTTGGAAGAATAATGCACTGTCTCGGCACCTGCAGCTTCACAAAAGACACACTGGCTTTAAATTTCAAATAATTGATTTTGTGGACCTTTTGGAACTGGAAGGAGACATCCCTAATCTTTTAGAAAAACATAAACTACTTTGGCAGCTGAAACTGAACTCTTTTAGAAAACCGGGGCTTAATTATTATTGCTCCATAAAAAGCAAACTCAGAAAACTGCCCCACTGTTTAAAAGACTATTACAAGTCTAATATGAGACTGATTAATGCTGACATTACATGCTAATTTTATACATGCTAATACTGTTATAACAAATATCAAACATTGTAAATATTTTACAGTGTAAATAACTGACATTGGTGCCGTTTTCTGATACTTTTACTCATTTAAACTAAGTGCTTTCTTAGTTAGATGGCACACTTGAACAGATCCCAAGGGCCTTAATGCTTTATTTTTAACATTTTTCACTGTATTTCCACCTTAGCAATTATAGCTGTGGTTTTCAGCCCACTTAGGTGTTCACTTGTAGAGTTATACACATGTTCATTAATATTATTATTATATGTTTTTTACACACAAACCTGATGAAGTATTTATTTGGTACGAAAGCGATCCTTGTTAAAAGTGTTTCAGTTTATTAGTTACTAATATTTATTCTGATAGATGTCTAGTGGTAGATCTTTTTGTTATTTAATTAGTTAATCATTTTGTTAGTGAGTTGTTTTCTTAATTAATAAAGTTTGGGTTAGTAGGTTAGCCTTATTATGTATTTTAATTTGTCTCTAGCTTTTTAATTTCAGTTCTAAGGTAGCACAGTCTCAGACACTATGGTGTTAAGGGGAAGGGGGACTTGGTTAAAGAAATTAGTTAAATGCTTTTATTGCTCTTAACAGAACCACTGTCTGTAACAACTTCCTTGCTCTAAATAACCTGATTATATATAAATAATGAATGTCATTAATGCTTTTCATTATACTCAGCTAGGATCACTTGTTTGTGTCTTTCAATAAATGATGTTTTATTTTTAACGTGACTCTGGACTACCTACTATTTTATTAGTTATTATTTTGTAGTACATATTTTAAAGTTCATTTTTTATTAGTGAACTAGGTGCATAGCATATTTCAAGGAGTGCACTTCACACCCTCCACACTGTGAAGTTTCTGCTTAGCTTGTTTTTGACCCAGTATAGGTTGCATACTGGGATTTCTGAGACTTCGAGGGATACCATAGATTTTTCTTTTTACAGTTCTACGCTGTGAGGTCTTCACAGTATTTTATCTGTTAATTGGTCCCATTAGACTGCTGTGTGTGTGTGTTTTTTCCACCATTAGGACTTTAACATGGAAAATGGCAGACTATTGGACTTGCTGTCAACAGCTACCTGGGATGAGAATGATGATGACAGGATTAATGTAGGGAACATTAATGGTGAGGTAGTTCATAACCCAGGTATGAAACATTTTGACTCTTTTAATAAACTAGAAAAAGAACTGAAATGCATGAAAGGGCTATTTTGGGAGCAAATTTGTTTACAACAAAGTCTAGATAAGAAGAGACTGCCTAGGGGACTGCGCCTTTGCAAGAGGCCTACGTGTAATAATATGGATGAAATCCTGATGGCTAAATGGTTTGATACCTTAACTAATGCTATCTACAACCTCATAAAACTGCTCCTTAAAACTAAACAGGCTAAACAGGAGGCAACTACATCTGTATTCTCAGAGCCAGAGATGGCTGTATTAAATGAGAACCACGAAGACCTTGATGCAAGTTTTGGTTCTCTGAGAAAGAGGGTGAAAAACTGTGAACAATCCATTAAAAATGTAAACTGAAGAAAATGAAAAGGGATCCAGATTATAAGGATGACCCTGAGAGATTTAATAAGACAAAAAACAAGAATAAAGACAGAGGATTTTTTTAACTACAGCACCTATAGAAGTGGTAACAGAAGATTCAGCAGAGGCTACAAAAAATACCACCAGTAGATTTTTCAAGATGGAAATCAATGCAAAGAACCAGGCAGAGTCATGAAATGGATCGAACAAGTTTCCCCATTGCTACCATCTTCACAGATACCCTTGCCTACCAGCACACGTCTAAGGGCAGGGTTACCTAGATCAGAACCAGACCCAGAATCACAGAATGGACCACAATCATCAGAGAGATATGGTGGAGGAACACCTGAACCAGAACCAACACCAGATCCAGAACCAACAGGACAACTGAAACCAAAGACAACAAGGCTACCAAGAGCAGCATCTGGAACACTGAGACCCAAACCACTGAGAGGGACATTACCATCAGTACAAACATCAACCACAACACCAACAACAGGACCAGTACCGATACCATTACCAGGACCAATGTCAGAGCTCCAGAGGAGGGCAATACTATGAGTCACCAGGAAGACTACTACTACAATCCCCTGAGACTCTGAAGGCATATTCCAGTGATCCCCAACCCCAATCTGAGCCCCTCCAGAAGACCGGAGAACCAAGCAATGGACAAGAGTGAGGGAAATTAAATACTTGGGGGGGGGGACAATTACACCACGGGACCCAGAAGCAGATGGAGAAACCAGTCACGCTATTAACTTACCCTGTTGTGTGGAATCACACCAAAAAAAGAACTTACTGACATTGAGACCAGTGTACTTTCAAAGTGATTAACTTTTGTTCCCCACTGCAGGTCTGACACAGCACAGGTACTGGTTGATTTAAAATCCTTTGTCAGAAAATTGAAAATTAAAGTTCTGTACCATGGCAAATCTGATACCACTGAGAAAAAAAGTAATAAAGAAACAGTAAAAAGACCCAGCAATTACTGCCCTCACTTTATCCCTTACACCAAACTTAAGCAGCCTTTGAGGTCAAATGTGAAATGGACATCAGGAAAGTACTGCAAAAACCAGCACAGAGAAAGTTCTACAACCTTAACAAATGTGAAAAAAAACATTGTTAGAGCTAGGCAGAGATAATTCTTGATGGGTTATGAAGGCTGAAAAGGGAGGAGGTATTGTTGTTACTGATACTAGGATAGAAGAAAAGTTGAGTGACACTATTATGAAACGTTAGAAGAGATTAAGGCATCATACAACAACTGGTGCACAGCCTTGACTGCACTTTATGATGATGGTTTGTTAACAGATAACTTGTCTGACTATCTACTGACACCTTTCCCACACTTGCCTAAATTATTTGGAATCCTTAAGCCACATAAAAATAGAGAAGACGCTCCTTACAGGCCATTGGTTACAAGTGGCGGGTCCCTGAATGAAGCTGCTGCCATCTACCTGGATTTTTTTTACAACCTATGGCTGAGAAGAACATTTCACACATAAAAGACTGTAATGATTTTTTTAAGGAAAGTAAAAAACTTTTACAATTGATGCTGCAAGCATTTTATTAACAATAGATGTCGAATCATTGTTTACTGTACTTCCACATAATTAGTGTATTGAAACAGTGATTGATTTGTACAGGAAAAACAACAATGGCACACCAGCAAATCATGAAAGAACAGGTAAACTTTTAGATATGGTGCTTAGCTACGTTTTTTTATATTTAATGGAAGTTACTGTAAACAGAAGACTGGTATAGCCTTGGGGGCAACTATGGCCCCTAGTCTAGCCAACATAGCCTTAGGCAAGTGGGAGGAGGATTATGTTTTTATCAACAGAGAATACACGCAACAACATATCACACTGTATATGTGCTGTATTGATGACATCTTTATTGTGTGGAAACGAGACAGTGCTAAATTAGAAGATTGTATTAGCTATCTGAATCAAACCACTAGCTTCCTCTATTTCACCTCTTCCCACAGCCTAACCTCAGCAGTCTTCTTAGATATGCAGATTATTAAAGACTTAGATCAAGGTAAAATGGACACAGATCTTTACAGAAAACCTGCCAGAGTAAACCTTCTGCTACATAAGAGTCTCCATACAAAAGCAAAGAAATATTCTGGAACCTATAATTGAACTAAAAAGTATAAATTCACCAGCACTTAACAGTCCTTACAGGAAGATTTTAAAGAAATCTATGGACAACAAATCTAAAAGACAGTTGCATTTTGACTTTTACTGTTGACTAGCACAGCATCATTAATATTCTTAGGGAGAATTGGAGCATAATTGCTGAAAGCTCATATCGATTGGACATCCTTGGAGAACCTCCTTCCTTTGTGTATAGGAAAGCCAGAAACATCAGGAGTTGGGTTGAAGGTAGGCCTAGACCATTCTATACATGCACCAGTAAGTGTGGAGCCAACTGTGTTTTTGTCAGCACATATAGGAGGGAGACATGTTTTTCTGCCCTTATTTAAAGAAACTGATTAAAACTAATGCATAAGGTGATTAACTCAATACAGGGGGTTTACAGGGCAAGCTGCAATGACTGTGAAGCATTTTATGTGGGGAAAACACTCAAGAGACTTAAAAGAAAGATTTCTGGCCATCTTTCCAAAATTAGAGCTAAGTACAAGAATAATGCACTAGCTTAGCACCTGCAGCTTCACAAAAGACACACTGGGTTTAAATTTCAAATCATTGATTGTGTGGACCTTTTGGAACTGGAAGGAGACATAATCTTTTAGAAAAATGTGGCAGCTGATACTGAACTCTTTTAGAAAACCAGGGCTTGATTATTATTGCTCCATAAAATCTATACTAGAACTGAAAAAACTGTATGCCTTAATGCTTTATTTTAACATTTCTCACTATATTTCCACCTTAGCAATTATAGCTAAGATTTTCAGCCCACTACCATGTTCATTTGTAGATTTATACACACTCATTAATATTATATGTGTTTTACACACAAAGCTGATAAAGTATTTATTTGGTATGAAAGTGATCTTTGTTAAAAGTGATTCAGTTTATTAATTACTAATATTTATTCTGATGGATGTCTAGTGGTAGATCTTTTTGCCAGTTAGTTAGTTATTTTGGTAGTTAGTTGGTTTCTTAATTAATAAAGTTTGGATTAGTAGCTTAGCCTTATTATGTATTTTAATTTGTCTGTAGTTTTTTACTTTCAGTTCTAAGGTAGCACAGTTTTAGTGTACACTATGGTGTTAAGGGGGAAGGGGGACTTGGTTAAAGAAATGAGTTTAATGTTATTATTGCTCTTAACAAAACCACTGTCTGTAACCACTCCTTTGCTCCAAATAACCTGATTATATATAAATAATGAATGTCTTTAACACTTTTTATTATACTCAACTAGGATCGCTTGTTTGTGTGCTTCAATAAAGGATATTTAATTTTTAACTTGACTGTGGACTACTTACTATTGTATTATTTATTATTTTGTAGTACGTATTTTAAAGTTCGATTTTTATTAGTGAACTAGGTGCATAACATATTTCAAGGAGTGCACTTCACACCCTCCACACTGCAAAGTTTCTGCTTGGTTTAAATTTAATTCTGGTTGTTGTTGTTGTGTCTTTCGGCTTTTCCCGGTTAGGGGTCGCCACAGCGGAACTCCGGTCCGCTAATGATTGGCAGTAGATTTTTACGTGCTGGCTTGCCGGGCCTAACGCACAACCTTCAATGAAGGAATGCCCATTCACGTATGTCGCCACACAGAAGACGGTCTAACTGAGAATCGAACGGGCAACGTCTGATTGTGAGGCGACAACGTTACCGCAGCACCACCATCGCTTCTGGTGATGACAAAAAAAGCAATTACTGGAAAATGGAAATCAAAATCTAAACTGGCTATACGTGAAGTAGTGAATATTGCAACAGTAATAAAAGAGCAGGAAGTGGGATCCTTAGAAAAGGGTAGGGGTAAATTGCTTAGAAAAAATGGAAATTGTGTGAACAATGTATGCAGAAAAATGGTTTGACGGAGGAATTAGGTTTAAGAGAAAGCAGGAACTGAATAATTTATGTGATGTTGCTTAAATTATACAACACATATATTGTTGTATATTCTGTAATGTTTGTAAATGTGAACTTGTTAATATGGTTTGATTACTTTTATATAAAATGTAAGTTTGCTTATGTCGCAAGTGATAATTCAGTAAAGGTGTTAAAAAATTATTTATTTTTTTGCCTTACTAGTGCAGAGTTTTGAACTATACTAGTGGATGAGTCCAAATAACTTTATGGCCCTTCCATGGGTTAAAGTCTTTCTTTTTTTTTTTGCAGCAGGCACGCCCAGTGAGCAAATGACAGTTAATACTTGTGTTTTGACTATTACAATAAGGAGGTGAGGGGCATTAAAGACAGTTTACTGTATGTAAGAGCAATGAGCCTTAAGTCAGGCTAGATGGCAGAAAATGTTAGTAAATGAAATCTAATTCTTAGTGATGCAGACTATCAGGTACAAAAATAAAACCTTAAAACTGAGAGAGATATTGGTTATTTTTCTGGGTACCCTTTTAAAAATCATGTTTTGTTTATTCTGTTTGTGTCTTGTATCTGCAGTTAAAGGGGTTGTTTTTTCTTGTTGTGGAATACCTCACTTCATTTGATTGTTTCTGCTCTGCAGCTGACTTATGTACAGCTTGTTTATATTATTTTTAATTTTGTATCTGCCCTGGGGTCTGGGTAATGACCTAAATGGGTGCTCTGACCAATTTATTTAGCTGATTATCATATAAATAAATACAAAGATACATAAAAATCAAAGACCATTGCCTTACTGGGTTTTAGAAATGCTGACTGTATTCTTAGAAAACATTCTCACCCCAAGTTGTTCCTCCATTCTCCCTCCCTTCTTGTAATGAATCTCCCACCCAGTGCAAAAGAACTAATCAGTATGGATGCATAATGTAAGCCTGCATTGGCCTCCTATTCCTTATACTCGTGTTCACATCAGCACATGCCTATTTCACTGCATCTGGAAATGCTTTTTTTTTCTCCCTGCGTAATCATGGTCTTCTTGGGTCGCTAGGAATAGGATTTATACCATCAATTAGGTAGAGTGTGATGCTTAAAGAATGATAATACGTGTGTGTGTGTGTGTGTGTGTGTGTGTGTGTGTGTGTGTGTGTGTTTTGAGAAATTTGATGTGCTACATTTTATGTAGTTACAAAAAGTAAAAACATGCGGAAATAAAAGTAATTATCAATGGTGTTTGCTGTAACTTAGTGAATAGTGTTGAAAGGTGAAGACTGAAATTGTGTTCTTGACTTTCATTTGCTGTTATATTGATTGTTTGTAGAACAATTGCAGAGCTCATACAGTAAAACAGAACTGCTCAGGAGTATAAAGCTACTGTAGATTGAATTAACTTGCAGTGAAAGTCAATGCTTTTATTTGTTACCTGCTACCTTTTTTATACAGTCGGATCCCTCTGTATTTATTACAGCATATGTCATGTGCTAGCAGACAAAAAGTACTGTCATGCTGACAAGGAATGAATGTAAACAATGCAAGTTTCTATTACTCTAGTCTCCTCATATTTCCTCTTTTTTGCCAAGGCTGAAGTGATATTAGGTGCAAGGAACAAACCTAAACAGTGAGAATCTCCTAACCAAATAGGACTGTATTTGTGTTGGATGAATCTTCTTGTTTGGGTAGGTACAGCATAGCTGCACTGCATGACTTAAAATGGTGTTAATTGCAAGACTAAGAGGTTCTGATGTGCCCTAGGAAAAAATGAAAAACATAGATCAGAATAAGTGAGTCAGTTCAGTTTGTATTCTGTATGTTCCTGAGCATTGCTCTTCCCAGCATATAATCCTGGGTAAACCATCATAATCCTTTATTCTTTTATCATAGTCTTTTGCTGTAAGAATGACTGTGACATCACACACAGTAGATCAGCACCTCAGGTACAAGGAGAAGCAACAATGACAGGTGAATTAAGAAAATGTTCGTTTCCCATCCTTACACCTTCATGTCCTGTTCTCTACAGAACTTTCCTTTTGGCCAAATTGATCAAAAAGAGGGTATCCATTGTGGCTGTCTGCCATTAGTGCAGTCAGGCCTGATGTTAATGACTTTCTGAGTAATGTCCAGAAAGAGGGACCGTTTTCCAGCTAGATGCTACTTGATTGGCTTCTACCTGAAAGTCCTGCATTAAAACTGAAGAGCAGTTTGCCCTCTTCAGTAAGTCAAGAGCAGGTTTGTCAACTACCTCTTTTTGCTGAACAGTCCTGGTTTAAGCAGTTCTCTCTTGGGTGACACTGGAAAATATCCTGATATTTAGGGGAGAATATTTTATCATTTTTTTGTAAATATTAGAGAAAACTATGATGCTATCTGAAAAAGCCTTGTTATGATATAAAGCAAAAAGACTGCATAACACTGCTCGTGCTATAGTCATAATTTTGCTAATAGTACTGAAAATGTTTATTTTGTAATGTAATCTGTCTTGCAAAATGCTGTATTTTTGTAAGAATTGTTACATTCTGGGCATTTGAAATGATGGCAGAATCAGTCCAGAGGAGTGTCCACTTGAGTCAGATGTTTGTATATTGGGAGGCTTTCTAATCCCCATAAGGAGGCCTCTGAAAAAAAGGCATCATGAAGATTAAGTAATGTGATACTGGTAACCGCCTTCTTTATATTCTGTTGTCATATATCTTGGAATGTTAGACTGATGTTAATACTGTTCCTGTATGGTAGGATATAACTGATATGAACTCTCTTTAGCCCTAATTTAAAAAAAAAAATATATATATATATATATATATATTTTTCTCAATTTTTCATGATGACTGAGCCAAGATAAGTATAGACCCAGTCTCACACACACACACTATAGACCCAGTCTCACATAGTACCATCACAACCTCAAATCATACACATAAGCACACAAAGACATACTCGGAGGCTCTGATCAAAAATCTACCAAAACAGCAGAGGCCACCAAAGCAGACACCCAAACAACCACCACCTCAGAACACAACACCTGAAACACATAGACCTCACAGTCAGAGTGTCAAACAGTCACAGCCCTTAAGGCCAAACACAATGCCAGACACACTAGTCATTGGTGACTCCATAGTCAGACACACTGACGTCCCGCTCACCAGACTGAGTAAGGAGAGAGTTACAGTAAGCTGCCTGTCGGGCGCTAGAATCCGCCACATAACGCAAGCACTCAGGTCTCTCAACAGCAGGTACAAATCGACTCAGTCATTGTCCACGCTGGTGTAAGCGACCTGAGGCGTACCTCCTTGGACTACATGAAAAGAGACATTGAGGAGCTCTCTGATTATGTAGCCCAGGCAGGTATGACCCTGACCTTGAGCAGTATCCTACCTTCACCAAGAATGATGCCACAATACAGAGATAAGATGATCAGCTTTAACAATTGGCTTAAACTCTGGTGTCATTCAAAGGGGATCCAATGTCTGTCTGCCTGGGATGACATGCTGGACAAGCCACGCTGCTTTGCAAGGGACGGCTTGCACCTGTCACCCTGGGATTCGGATATTGGCAAAGGCTCTTGCCACCCCCATAGTGCCTTTTTAGGAAAGGCTCAAATTCTAAACCTACCACCCTAGAACACAAAAAGGAAAAAAACTAAGGGTAATGCTGCTCAATGCCAGAAGTCTAAATCTCAAAATGCACGCACTCGAGGCCCTTCTCAGTATGGAGAACATCGATGTCTGTGCTGTGACAGAAACCTGGTTCAAGGCTCCTGAGAGCACCCCAGCACTATCAGGTTTTACCTCATATCATGCGTTCCGGCCCCAAAATCCGGACAATACCAAGAAAGGAGGGGTATCCATATTCATCAAGGACACCCACACCTCAAGACTGGTGGCAACGCACAATGCATCGGAGACCATCCAGGTGCAATTAACCATAGGCAAGACTGCTCTGCAAATTGTAGCATGTTACAGGCCACCCTCACAAACTCAGGAACCTCACATGGCCTTCCTGAAAACACTGGAGGGATAAATGTATCACCAAACACCATCATACTAGGTGACTTCAATTACCCTAATATAGACTGGGAACACTACTCAAGCCCAAACACCCTAGCCCAAAAGTTCCTGGAATTCATAAACTCAAATGCCATGGAACAACTAGTCACCATCCCACAAGAGGAGAAAACATACTTGATCTCATCATCACGAACATGGGAGCACAATGTTCAACACCGAAGTATACCCTCACTGGTGAGATCAGATCACAAACTAATCTCGCTGGAGGTCCTCATCCCACCCCACCTGAAATAATGAAGACCACAGTAAAGAACTTCTCAAAGCCGACTTCACACTTCTAAAGACTAGTGTGGTCTCCTTTAAGGCCCCGAGCCGGTGGAAAACAGTACTCAAGCCGCTGAATCACTTACAAATGCCTTCTACCAGTACCTGCAGGACTGCATGGATAAGGCAATCCCAAGCAAAACAAAGACTCTTTGTACCAAAGGCAAGCGTCCAGTCTGGTGGACCCCAGCCATAAACAAACTCTACAACAAAAGGAGGAAGCTACTACAAGATAGAGCAAAATCCTTAAAAGGTAAGACACCTTTGATCACTATAAGTAAAAACTAAGAGCTCTCATAAAATCATCCAAAGCAAATTTTGAGAGAAAAATAGCTAAAGACTCAAAAAGACAATCATAAGGCCTTCTTTAGCTATGTTAGAAACCTGGGAGGAAACACCCAGATATGCTCAGAACTAGTTCAAAATGATGTGAAGATTACTGATCCTACAGACATTGCCAACATACTGGCTGACAGGTTCAGTGCAAACTTCTCCCCCCCAAAAGGAGAGATATCTATACCAAATGATTGCAGCCCCCCAAATATCTCTAACACCCAAGTGAGAACTGCTCTCTCCAAAGCAAAAAACACAGCATCCATGGGACCTGATGGTGTCCCCGGCTGTGTGCTCCACGAACTCAACGAGGAATTAAACCCACAGCTAGGACAGCTGTTTAATCATAGTCTCACCTCTGGATACGTACCCAGTGAGTGGCGCACTGCAACTGTGGTCCCACTTCACAAAGGCGGTGCCTCCACCGACCCTGGAAATTACCGGCCCATTAGCTTGACAAGCCTTATCTGCAAAGCCATGGAGAGGATCATAATGGACCTCATAAATAAAGACATAGGGAATTTGCAGACTTTGGATCTAACCCAGTTTGGCTTTGTCAAAGGCAGATCATGCCTTTTAAACTTGGTTGACTTTTTCGAAACAGTCACCAAAGCCATTGATGAGGGAAAGGCAGTCCATACAGCCTACCTCGATCTGGCGAAGGCCTTCGATACAATACCCCACTCGGGTATCATTGAAAAACACATCAGCTTAAATGTTAACCCATACATCACAAGATGGGTTGCAAACTGGCTGAGTGACAGAACCCACAGGGTCAGAGTTGCTGGCGCCATGTCAGACTCAAAGCCTGTCACAAGTGGTGTCCCACAGGGCTCAGTCCTGGGCCCACTCTTGTTTGACATCTACTTTTCCGAAGTACAAGCAAACACAGGAGGGTTATGGCTGACAAAGTTTGCAGATGACTGCAAACTGGGCGCCATAGTCGAAAACACATCTGACACAGATATCCTTCAGAAGGGTCTCACAGAAACAGATAACTGGTGCCAGAACCATGGCCTAAAGTTAAATGCCAAAAAATGCATATTCATACCCGTCGGGAAAAACAAGGTTACCCCTAGCTACCATATAGGTGGCAATCCACTGAGCACAGAAGAAGTTATCAGGGACCTTGGGACCCAGGTTGACAGTAGCCTATCATTCGACACCCATGTAGCTAAAGTAGTTAGGAAGACCTTCTACATTGCCCACCTTATCATGAAGGGATTCACATCTAGATCAAGGGAGGTCATAGTCTCCCTATACTCATCACTCATCAGACCAATGATTGAGTACAATGTCCCATTCGGAATGTATCTGACCCGACACTTGCAGCAGCTGGAGAGGCCACAAAAGTTCCTCACCAAAAGGATAAAGGGTCTCAAAAATCTGTCCTATGCTGCCCGACTGAAAGAACTCCAGCTCTATTCAGTCGCTTACCGCTTGCTCAGAGGTGACCTTTGCCTGACATACAAGGCCATGTCAAACCCAGATTTGATGAATATGCTTCACCTCAAAAAATCTAGATCAGTCAGAGCCACAAGGGCGGGAGACTTAAACCTTGACACGGCTATTAATAGGACGTGCTGGAGGGATAGATTCATCACCCAAAGACTCCCTATGCTGTGGAACAAAATCCCGGTATATGTGAGGCAGAGCACCTCGCTGGCCTTGTTCAAGAGAAATCTTGACCAATGGATGGGAGATCGCAGATATACCCCAGGGATTACCTCAGTGTCACTGCTCGACAGAGGCACAGCAAAATAATGGGTATAGTTCCCCATACTAAAGGGGTGGTGTAAGCCACAAAACTATGGGCTAGGCTTGTAAATGCCCTCGGGCAGATAGCCTAGTATGAACCTATGAATCAGTAATAAGGCCCAAAAAGACCTTTAAGACGGCTGATGAATAAAGACACTCTACCCACCCACTTTAGACAAGGAGGGAGACTGCGAACAACTCAGTCACTTACAGTGTCTGAGTGTCACATATTGTTTTCCAGCCATTAGACACAGCAAAATCTGTCTTTAGATGTTAAACTGACAGGAACCAAAGCTCCACACTTCTGGTTTAGGGTGTTTAGACGCTTCCTCATACCTCATTCCCAAGTCTCAAGTCCTCTGTGACTTATTGCAGGTTTTTGTTTGCTGCGTTACTATGTTTTTACCCTTTTTTTTTTTGAAAACCCTTACTACATCTGAGCTTTGCGGTCTTATTAATTTTTCTCTTTTTTTGAAATTCTTTATAAATATCAAGGTGGGAAAGGACTGTGGCTAGCCCTGTGGCATAGTGTGATTGAGCCTTGACTGCATCTGTAGTGACCCAGATTCAAATAATAAACCCAGCACCAAAGGGGGCAGGAGTAAGTGATTGATGTTGGCTCAAGGGGAAGATTTTTTTTAGGTTTTGCTGCTTGAGCATCTTGCAGAGGCTGGGAGCATTGTCAAGCAGCAGAAGATAGAGTGAGAGGCAAGTACTGTGGTCTTTTCAATAAGTGTAGAACATTGTAGGTATAGCAGAGTATGTAGAAGCATGCCGTCAGTGTCCAGACTTATAGGCTGTGCCTACACAGTACACTTACCAGCCACCAAGTGGAGGTAAGAAGGATGTTTTTCCTTTTGTTCTACTTTTATTTTGCTCCCATACCTGTCGACTATTAATCCTTCCCCAAACTGACTTGAGATGATTCACTCTCCCGTGCTGCATTAATGATGGGCTTATCTTCCACACCAAGAAAGGCAGCATAGTTTCCTTTAGTAAATATAGCATCATTACTGCTTAACATAGAGATAACATTCCACTTAAATTTGATGTAGTCATCAGGGACTTGAGTATGTATGTTGACACAGACTATCCTTCGATCACTATATCTCTGCAGTGGTTAGAAAATCATTCTACCTTTTTGTATCTTATCCTTGGTGATATCTTCTCAAGGCCCAAAGAGGTTATATTACTACCTAATTCAGCCCAAAACTCTTCAGTATATACTTCATTAAGCATCTAGACTAGCTTGAGAGACCTCAGGTTTCCTTATCAAAAAAATTTCAGATGTTGGTGCCCTTAGCTACTCTGATAGACTGAAAGTTTTACTGTGATACAGTTAAAGATATGTTCCTCTCCTCTGTGTCATATAGACTTGTGAGGGGTGATCTGTAGTTAGCCTTCTGTGCTATGAATAACCCAGTAGTCTTTGAACTCCTACATCTAAATAGAATCACTGGTAAAGCAAACATCCACTCAAGAGAACTAAACCTATACTACCATATCAATAACACCAGATGTTGTGACATACAGCTCACCCAATATGTCCCCCATTTCTGGAATAAGCTGTCCTTACCTGTCAAGCAGAGTGCTTCCCTACAACCTTTAAGATCATTTTGGATGACTTGGATGGGTGATCATAAATTTTCAGTAGGGATATGTGGAAACAGTCTGATTAATTGGGGGCATTGTTGGTCTCTAACCAATATTGGGTGATGCGGGTGAACTTCTCTGGTGTCCTTGGCCATACACTTAGTAAGAATATTTAGCATTCCATGTACTGGAGCAAGAGCCATCTAGAGGGGCCATCATTCAGGCAGCCATGGGGGTTGTTTGTGTCTCTACCTGTACCTCATCTTCTACTTGCTTGTTGTTGTGAAGGACACCCTTATTCCACAGCCTGAAGGTCTGGCTTACTGCCCAGATCCACGTGCTGTGGAGGCAGTACTAGTTCACTTGAACAAGGAAGCACATAGTATGGCTTCCTCAAGTCAGCACCATGTATCATGCTGGGCAAAGGAACAGAGACCATAACCCCACCCTTGGTGGCTGATGTGAATACCCACATCACTGCATAAGCCTCCTATGGCCTCCCTCCTTAATGTGTGCATGCACGCACACACACACACACCTGTGAGGGCTGTTGTCATCAGCTTGGGAGTGCCAAACCTACATACCCTGATCTAAGGTCATTGGTGTCATAGCAAGATGTACCTGTAACTAGCTGGCATAATAATTAAGATCTTTGCCTGCAATGTACTAGGTACAAGGTTTGATCTTGACGTCTGATCAGAGTTTGCATGTTCTCACTGTGTCTGTGTGGGGTTCCTCCCACCTCCCAAAATATGTTGGGTGTTTCCTCCTTAAACTTACCCAAGAATGGAGTACTGGGTAGCAGCACAGAATTGAGATGGTGCCTATAGGGAAAAGAGTTGTACAGACTAACCAGTTTGGGAATTAATTGTGGTGCAAAATATCTTCAGGACAGGAGAACACAGATCACAGACTGAGTGCTGTGTCAAATCTAGCCACTCAGTTTAAAACTTGGCTCTGGGTGATTCGGTTGTCTTTACTAATATCGCCATAAATGGGCTTTGGTATTTGCTGGTGATAAGTGGGTTGAAGACTTGGCTTACTTAGACCTACGCCAGGGACCCATGCTAATGCTGGAAGGAGTCTGTGTCCCCTGTTGGCCAGTGTGTGCCCACAATAAAGCCCAGCAAAGTCAATAATCTGGTGTCTGTCCAGTATCTAGTCTCCCAGCTTGGGTTACCTAGGATAGCCATGTTAAATGAAAGCTGGATGTAAAACCAATCAACCTGCCAAACATGAACTAAGAATTGTTATACCAAGTTTAGGGTCACTGACAGTATACAGGTTGAAAGTGGATGACATGACAGTATACAGGTTGAAAGTGGATGACATGATGGTAAGGAGGAGGGTGGACATTCTATGTATCCTGGAAACAAGATGGAAGGGCAGTGCAGCAAACCTGCTTGGCTTGGGATCTAGAGTCTACTACTCAGGAAAAGGACAGACTAAAAGTGGTATGAAAGTTTGATGAGGGAGAGGCTTCAGAAGACAGTGAGGGATGTCATCATAATTAATGACAGACTCATGGCAATCAGACTCCATTGTAAGATTAAGGCACTCTTCATAATCTCAGCCTTTGCCCCACAATTGTGATAGAAAAAGAGTGCATTCAGATGGCAGTTGCATGATCTACTAGATAAAACTGGACAACAGAGGGATTGCTGTTGATAATGGGTGACCTGAATCCACATATTAGGGCAAACAGAATAGGATATGAGGACTGCCTAGATCTACCTGGGTAGGATAACAGGAATAAAGGCGAGGCCATTCTAGATTTCTGTTTGGCAAATGGCTTGATGGTGGTTCAGTAAGAGACAGTCACAAGATCCCATACAAGAGACGCCGTCATACAACTCTGCTTGAGTTCCTCCTATTTAGAAAAGTGCACTGGGTATAGAATCAGCAATTGCAAAGTCGTCACCAGTGAAACATTAAGCTTATAGTATAAACCACTGGTTACCAGAATCAGCTGAAAGCAGTAGTCATAGAAGGCTGTAAGGTCAATGGAAATTAAGTAGAAGACCTGGAAGTTGACTGGAGAGAAAGCACAGGAGTTCAAGAAATACTCAGGGCTGTACCACCTCAGAAATAAGAGGAAATAAGTGGGGAAGAATGTCAGTGTCTCGGAACAGCATGTGTAAGAATTACAGAAATTATATGTGACTGAGCTAAATGTGGAAGTAAGATGCATAAGGAATACTGATGGTGGAATGCAGAAGTTCAGGAAGTCATCAAAAGCAAGGAGGAGTGCAGGAAAAAGTGGGAGATAGAAAAGACAGACCAAGCTAAGAAGGAATACTGGTTTGCTAACAGAGAGGCTAAGAGAGGAGTTGCAGTTGTAAAAAACAAAGAATCAGAGGTGGTCTGCCAGTTTCTTAAGAGAGACTGTAGATGACACAAATACACTCTATCAGGTAGAAAGGCAAAGACAGAAAAGATAAAGAACACAGTCAGACACCCTTTGTAAGGGATGCCAGCAACAACAGGACATCAAAGACAGATGGAAGGATTACTTCCATCATCTTCTGAATGAAGAAACCCCCCACAGAAGTTGAACTGCCCCATACAAGCCTACAGTGAAAGACAAGGAGCAGCCCACCTTAGAAGACGTAAGAACAGCATTAAGGAAAATGAAGTCAGGGAAAGCAGCAGGCTCAGATGAAATTACAGCAGGATATGATCAAGTTGTTGTGAGACAGGGAAGAAATGGCTCCAGAGATGTATTCATAGCAGTATGGAGAGAGAAAGGCATATCTCAGATGAATAGAGAATAAGCATAGTAGTGCCAGTGTACAAGAGCAAAGCAGATATTTACAACTGTGGACAGTGCAGATGTATCAAACTCCTGTCACACTGCATAAAAGGTCTGGAGGGGATGCTTGATAAACAAATATGCACAGTAGTAGAAAGTAAGATGGGAGATTCAGAAAAGCTTGCAGCATAACTTACCCATTGTTTGCAGTGAGACATATAGTTAAGAAGATGCTAGAGATGAGGAAGGAATCTAATTGGTTGAGGAAGTGATCCAACTGGGCATTCCTAAACTTGGAGAAAGCATATGACAGTGTCCTAAGAAATCTGATTTGGGCAGTCCTGAGGTGGGTTCAAAGCCCTAGAATCATTGGTAGAATTAGTGCAAGCTATATACAAGGACCCAGTGACTCAAGTATGAACAGTGTTCAATCTCACAGAGGGGTTCCCAGTTGTAGTGTGTGTGTACAGAGTTCAGCTCTGAGCCCACTGCTGTTCATTCTGGTGATGGACTACATTAGCAAACAGGTCAGAAGGGACAGATCAACCAAGCTGCTGTAGGCAGGTGATGTGGTATTACAGGCAGAACCTAACCAAGACCTTTGGTAAAGGATAGGGGAATGGAATGCAACACTGGAGGCACATGGGATGTAACTGAGTACATATAAAACAGTTGTAATGGCAGGAAATGGAGGAATCAGAAGAAGTTGAGAACTGTGATTGAAGAGAAAATAGTGGAACAGGTTACCAGCTTCAGATATCTGGTAAGAGTGGTTGAGGAGTAGTGAAGTCTGAATGAGGAGGTCAGAACTAGAATCAGAGGAGCTGCAGCCAACTGGCATAGTGTATTAGGGACGGTATATGACAGAAGAATGCCATAGAAGCTGAAAAGTAATGTGCATAAACAGTGGTGCAACTGGTGCTACTGTATGGTACAGAAACTTGGGCAGTTAAGGCAGAGAGGTTGAGAAAGATAGAGGTGATGGAGATGATGTGCCTGAGTAGGATGCAAACTATGGGACAGATGAATAAACAAAGGTATTAGAGCTGAAGCCACAGTAGGTCCAACTACAGAGAAAATCAAAGAGAACAGATTACAGTGGTTCAGACACGTGCAGAAAAGCAAGAGAGAACCTGGTGAAGAAGATTTGGGACACACAGGAAGAAGGCAAAAGGAAGTGTGAGTATCAAGCAAAGAAATGGATCGATTGTGTGAGAGAAGATCTGTGACAGACAGGCATGACTATTGAAGAAGTTTGGAGGCTAGCATTAAAAGCGAGAGAGATGATGACACTCGACATGACAGCCTAACCCCATGTAGAAAATGGGGAAAAAGGGGATTAAAGATGATGATGATGCTGAAGATGATTAGGGTGCAGTGGGCAGACTAGGAGCTAGCTGTCCTTCTCCAGGGATGGCAAGCTGGCAGGAGCTGGTAACGCTAATCCGTCTCTGTCAGGCACCCAACCATTACTAAAGCTCAGGTTGTCTGTGTCATACTCAGGGCTTTACATAAACCTAGTTTTCTGTCATTACCAACACTTGCTGGCATTAACATTTGATGTCCACATAGTTCCTAAATGCTGTCCTTTTTGTATATGCAACTTTGTGGTCTTGTGCACCAGAAAACTGTTGGGAGTATCTGTTCTTTCTTTTGGGCAGCTTTCTTCCTGTATACCACTGAGCTAGGTGAAGATAAGAGTGAAAGAATCTGCCAAGAATTCTCACAGTGGTAGTCTTCCAGTGGTTGAATCTGTTCCTTCACTGGTTGACTTAAATTACATGGCTCAACTGAGGCAAATCCCCACTATAGAGAAGATAACCCTCACAGGTCATTGTGGGAGTGTTACAGCTGACAGGGTGAGGAGATTGAAAGGACCAGTTAGTTGCCAAAGAGGGCAAATAATGGATCAAAATCGGTTGTCTGTGCACATCATCATTGCTGACTGAGCATGCAAGTGTATAGGGAAGACTGAAAGAAGAGCATATTATTACAAAAAAACTTTCATTTCTGTAGTATAATAGCTAGAAGGTTCTACCCATCACCTTGATTCATCACCTTCTCTCTTTCAAAAGAGTGATCTCACAGGAGAATGAATGACTGCTATGCAGATGTGTATGTGTGTGTGTGTGTGTAAGGTCTGAGGGTAGGGTCCCTTGGGCACAGGTCAGTAGGGGTGAGAGTAAGAAAAAACATACTAAAAACTGCTTTGCATTATATGTAAGACGGAAGTATGCAGTGCTGAGACTGATTACTTTAGTTGTATATACTAAGCTTCATCATGAACATCAAATTTCTGAGAATTAATCATGGATCAAAAGTGTAAATGAATGCAAAAAATGTAAATGCTTATAACCTGAAGCTAGTCTATTTTACTCTAAAGTATTAATTGTTCTGAAGTGTGGCAGAAGGATGTGCAATCTGGGACAGCATGTCTTTGTAAAACGTATATTCTTCCGAAATATGCATATTCACAGTTAGTGGGGTTTGACTTTATTGGCCTGAAATTGTCCATTGAAATGACTTAAAAAGAAATAAGTCATGAGCATTCAGAATCATCACATAGCTGAAGCACCTGATGTTCACAAGGGTCATTTGCATATATCCCATGTGCCTCTGATACAAGAGGTTTGAGGGGTCACTCAGTGGAAGTTCTAGCTTGGCTGGAGTTTTCATTTAGTTTTTAACGTATATTCTTCTGGGAAACAGAAAGTCCTTGGGCAAGCCATAAACTTCCTACTACACCTCTAGTACTACAGATTTTTAAACTCATCTTTTTTTTTTAATATACTAATTCCATAGTAGTACAACCATAGAGAAACATCGAGGCCAATAAAACGAATCATCGCCAGCACACTAATATTATACTCTCATGCAGTTGACAGTAAGAAAAGTATACTCAACAGACTGAAATTTCATGTAGTTTATATACTCAACCAACTGCAGGGAAAAATCTGTGTTCTAACCCTCTTCATCTTTCTTCTACTTAATACATCCTAGAGAAGCTCCCTGGTTAGATGAATTCATCTGTGAAAAAGACAGATTAGACTTTGATAGTGTCTCAGACAAATCCACTGAAGGCAAAGTATTAGCTTGTAGATAGTCTTGCCTCTCTATAAACAGACTTTCTGTTTAATTTCATTAACAGGACTTATTATTGTTGCCTTTGCAAGTCCAGTCTTCTACTTTGAATCAACTTGCAGAGATATGATTAGTTAGTTGGAAAAGGTGTGACCCACTGATCCGTCTAAATATGTAGTTTTTCCTCAGGATGAAATTGAATTAAGCCTCATTAGCTTACAACCATTGGTTGCTTATTCTCACCATGCTTTCCACTGAATTTTAAAATATTGTTTAAAAGAGTTTGTTCTTACCTGTCCCTCTTTTTACAGGACATTCCTGATTGGGCATTCATGTCCTATGGGGAAAAACAAAACTCTGTAAATATCTTGACATTTTTAAGACTTTTTAATCTTGCCTATAGATATTGGAGTAACTGGGTTATATGATTACACAATTTAATATAAAATAAGCAATAGAAGCAAGTATAACTCTATAACAACGAGTAATTTAGTACTAAATTTAAAAATGTCTTATTTAAGAGCACGGCTTCTCTTGTATAACATTTCCAGCTTTAATAAAACAAAGCATTTTCTTTCAACACAAGTATGACTTGAAGGGTAATATTTTTAAACAAGGAAAAAAAGCCTTTTGAAATTAGCCCAGCCACAATCCTTTGTTGTCGCACTTTTTTAAACACCTTTATTAAATTACCACTAAGTCATAGGCAAACATATATTAACAGAAAACATCCATCCTGAAATCCTTTTTTGTCAGATTCACATACTACTTTCTTTCCAAGTGTCTCCCACAGCATTGCTATTTGCACTCTGCAATTATTAATAGAATTCAATACTCTTTCCTTTTGACTGTACCTGTAAGGTGATTTATGTTCCAAGATAATGTGGGTAGTGTATCCATTCTGATAAAAAGCTGTTGTTTCCACTTATTATATATATTATGCTTTTTTGAATGTGTATTCCCAATTTTCATGTTGCACGCACATACTAGCATTTGGTAGGCTGATCTTTTATACAGGTGCTTCTCTTCGTCCCAGTTTGAACCTGTGTCAAATGTTTAAGATAATTTGTATTTTGTTTTAATGAAAACCCTCAAAAAAAAATGCATTTTCAAAACATCCCCATCCCTATTAATGTAGAACAAACACGGAGCACTTTGTACATCTTCAAAAAATGAAGTTTAACCCTCCAAATAAGAACAATTGCCTCACATGGATAGCTGTTCCCACAGGCATTACCTGACCTAAAATCAAGGTTATCCATGCTAAAGTGCATGTTACAACCTGTGTTTTCATTTACAGTGATTGCTATCTGTTCTTTTTTATCTGTATTTCCCACCCAGATATTTCAGAAAACATTAACCTTTATCCCTAAGAAAAAGTGCAATGGCTATCTTTAAATAAAATTACATTGTACAGTGTTCTATTGCACGTATTCAAGGCTGATAGAGAGGCTGCCATCTCTTATTCACTTCCCATAATTTCAAACTTTATTTTTCACTGAACTGCTTGGAATTGTAACTTTAAATGTTGCATTTTCATCAGCAAAGACTGCTTAGAACTTTCAAGATTAATTGCTTGCACCCACAGACAGTTTTTCTCTATGTAAAAGTAGTCGGCAATGAATCTTTGTAAATTTCATTCAGAAAAGAATGTATGCTAGCTTAGCAGCAGACTTCTTGACTCCCATTGGACATATGCTAATGTAAAAAAAATGCTAATATCTTTGCAGATGTAAGAAATTTAGCATTTTCAAGCTTTTCATTATTTTGTCTTATTTTTCAAGTCTGCTTGCTTACAAAAAACATTTGTTTATAGCTTACGCCAAGGGCATTAATCTAGACATTAACCATTGGAAAAAAGAAAATATCTTAATTCTACAGATAATATAATCAGTGCACTTATACACCACACCCCCATCCCAGCAGCCCAACGATCACAGCATATTAAAATTAAACTTGCTTTTGTCCAGCTTTTCTTCTCTTGATATACTGTAAAAGCCTACATTTATTACAACTAAAAAAAAATACTTGCCAACCTTAATATTTAAACTATTAGTAAAAGGCTTCCTCTTGGCTTTGTCCCTGCTCCTCATCTGGGGCATAGCTCCCTAACACCTTTCATCACCTTTCTTATACATCCTTTTAAAGTATTAAATCAATTATCCTGCTTATCCCCTTCTAATACCTCACTTTATTGTACTTCATAAACTGCTTATACCTACTTCTAACTAGCACAACCAAATTACTATCCCATCACTACTACTTTGTTAACACTCAAACTTGCTTATCTCCTGTAATACCTCACTCTATTGTATTACTTAAATTACTCCTACCTATGTTCTACACCACTCTTATATCTGTAAAGTTTCAGTACAAGGCTTGCACATTTAATGTTTGTGAATATCAGTACAAATTTTATTATGGTATTATGCTATGTATTCACTGAAACTGCATTGTAAAACTTATTGTAAATACTGATTGCATTAAATATGATACTTTGGAGTTTTTCTCCCCGAGCCTCCACTGAAAAAGGGCACCTCTGCTTAGTTGGATTTTCTTGGTAAGCAAATGTCAATAAGTAAATGTGAAGATTGGAGGAAGATGGGCAAAGGCTGCCAGCCTAGTCAAATAGAATTTGATACATAATTCTGTCAATTGTATAAATAAATGTAAAATACAGGCTTGTGTTTTTAAATGAAAGAAAACACTGTAAAATGTGAACTTCAAGATCGTTGCAACATTGCCATCTGATGCAAGGAAAACCAAGCCAAGCATTTCAAATGTGTCTTTTGAAGTTGAAAAGATCTTATGAATCTCTTTGATGTTTTACAAGCTGGCTCCAGTGAGTCTGGATGAAGGTTTCATGCCCATTGTTTTAAGGTTAAAGTTAAGGGCCAGAATTTACATATTGAAGGTGCTTTATTGCTCTGGTTTCTGCCAGAGTGTATATGTGAAATGCCTTTCATTGTTGTAGTCTCCTGAGCAGGTGTTACCTTGCTAAATAATGCAGTTTGTGGCCTGGGAACTCCAGACTAAGTGTCAAAATTATGTAATTTGGGGTGGGCCTTAGAGAGCTGTTGGTGAGTGTTTAAAAACTATTGTTGAGTGAGAGACTAAAAAAAGAAGCATTTTGATCTTGGACATCTAACCCAGCACTGCTTATGCTTTATGTATGTAAGTAGGATTATAGCACTGTGTTTTCTCTTAAGATTAGCTAAAGATTAGAAAGTTAGATTAAGTGTTTTTCTTTGACATCAGACCTGTCCTACTGCATTATTTTAAGTTTCTATGTGATCTCTGAACTCTTAGATATCTCTGTGGTGTAGTAGTATTGTCGTGTGTTTTAATTATTTATTATTAAATATTTTAAAAACCTTTACCTGTGGCTGGTTTGTGTAGAGATAAGCTCTAGAGTACATTGCATATTTATAGAGGTTATCGTAATAGGCCACTCTAATAAGCCTTAGACTGTATAGTCACATTACCAATTGGATAATAATATTGCACAGTAATAATTGGACACCCTTTTAAGGGCCTTTTAGTTGCTGATAATTATTAGCTGGGTGGTGGCAGGAATTACTACCTTATGGTCTGGGTAATAGGGGCACAGCTGGAGAACGTGTGCCAGCCTTTTCCCAGGAGAGTCTGTGTGGTTGTATAACCTCTACTCAAAGTGTGTGTGTGTTGTGTCAGCTACTTGGGCAGGGATACAAAGCACTGGTTGGACAGAGAGGGTACTGGAGGTTTTAGCTTGCCCAGCTAGGCTGAGACCTGGACCTTATAGCTGTGCCAGTGGGGGTCTTATTGAGGACCTGGTGAGCAAGGGAGCAACCAGCCCCAGACTGACTGTGATCTCTGTGTGCACTTAAGGGAAATTGTACTTCACTGTGTGCATTAGTTATCCATTCCTCTTCTAGGAGTCACCCTCTCTGGTGTCTGTGGTGAGGACTGAGGATCCTTGATTGCTGGGCCAGGGCATGGGCGCCACAGTAAGTATAGGTTTATAGGTATATACTAAGCTAGCTGCCCTTGCAGGCCATTTTAAGCCTAACCAATTTCCTTTTTTGTGCTCAAAATATCCTTTTCCATTTGGTTATAAATTGGCCTTACCCAGCCCTTGGTCGATAATTATATATTACCACTAACGAGAATAACTGGAATCGTACCTTATATAGTTCGAGGGAACCCGTGCATGGGATAAAGCATTTAGGAGCTGCATATGTCCATTACTAGTACAGGTAGTAGTCCTGGGATAAATATTTAGTTTCCCATCCATAGATCTAAGTTGCTGCTGAAAATGAACAGGGATGAACTTTTGTTCTATGTGGAAGGGGAGTCTATTCCATAGCAGCAGTATCCTCTGTGAAATATACATGTCCCTCCAAACTGTTCTGCTGATGTTGCAGAAGAAGTTTAGATCCCTAGACCTAGTATTTCCGATGCCATTTTACTTGCTGATGAACAGTAGATCCATCAGTAATGGGTGGGAGGATTCCTTGTATGCTAGACACAGGTCACCTCTTAGCAGTCTGTAGGATACCAAGTATAGTGACAGGGCTTTGAGTCAGTCCATGTAGGACATGTTGTTTAGACGTTGTATCCTTTTAGTAAGGTATCTCTGTGGGTGGTCCAGTTGTTGTATGTGTCTGGACAGATACATACCAAAATAGCCATTATATTCAATGACTGGACTAAAGAGGGCTGAGTAAAGGGAGACAATGACATCCCTAGTTCTAGACACAATCCCTTTGTTTATAAGCTGTGCAATATAGAAGGACTTTCTTACAATAGTAGACACATGCTAGTTAAAAATGAAGTCACTGTCCACTTAAGTTCCAGAATCCTGAGCAACTGGGTCAACTCTTTGGGTCATATGGTCTATGTGGTAGTTCCCTGGGGTAGATTACATTCCAAAGGACACAGTAATGCAGTTTTTGCAATTTAGTTTCAAATCATGATTTTAGCACTAGTTATTTATTTGAGATAAACTTTCCTACAGGATGGCTAAGTCATTTTTAGATTCAATGACTGCTCCTAGATTGCAGTCATCTGCAAACTTAGTCTGCCAGAACCCTTTGGTTTTTGGCTTTTACTTCAGAAAAGTAGATGCCAAACAGGTGAAATCCCAGCACAGAACCTGGGGGACTCCACTGGTGACTAGTCTCTTTGTGGCAGTAGCTTCCCCTATTTTGATTATCTGTATCCAATCTGTAAGCCATTTGGCAATCCAGTGGGTGACATGGGATTTATTCCCAGTTTATTTAGCTTTTCTACTATGCCTGAATGGGAAATTGTGCCAAAAGCTTTGACCAGGTCGAGGTATGCTTTGTGTACTGTTTTGCCTTCATTCATTACTTTGGTGACCTTTTCAGAAAAATCCACCAGGTTGAATAAGCACGACCTGCTTTTGACTAATCCAAACTGGGATGGGTTTAGTATTTGGATATTCCCTATGTCTTGATTGAATGATTAATTCCATGATAAGTCTTTCCATGGCTTTGCAGATACGAGGCTGGTCAGACTTATGGGTCTGTAATTACCTGGGTCTGTGAAAGATCCTCCCTTATGCAGGAGAATGATTGCAGATGGACTACATTTGCTTGGTACAAAACCTGTATGGAGGCTGAGATTAAACAGTGTTGTTAAGGATATGGCTAAGTCATGCTTCATGCTATTAAAGATATATCCACAGATATTGTCAGGACCCATTGATGCAGTAATTTTTAGCTTTTCATAACACTTTTAGGACTTGGTCTTGTGTGATAGCTGGAGGTGAGCCAGTTTCAGGTGTGTTTTGAGGGACAGATGGAAGGAAGAGTGGGGTAAAATTAGAGCTAAATGTTATTGACCAGTAGGGTAGCTATATCTTCAGTCTCAGTGTAGGTAACATCATTCACTATCAACTCAGCACATTACTGCACTGTGCTTTTGAGATTACAAATATAACTAAAAAGTGCCTTGTGATTGTGTTTGGCTTAGGTAGCTATTTTAACCTCAAACCTGACTTTGGTGGATTTTATTAAGCTCATTTGTTTATTTCATTGACAAGGGCTCTAACATTCTGGGAATTACTCTTCTTACTTTTGGTCATAATTATTTTCCTTTGATTACTTATTGATATTATGGTTTCATCATATGGGTTTGTTTCTGGTGTTTGCTCTGCATTTGTTCCTGCAGGGTACAGCTGCAACTATGCAGCTGTTTACTTAATAGTATAGTGTGGTGGTGTACATTTTTGCATATTCAGAGGAGCCAATTGGGTTTGGTGGGAATTTGAAGCTTGCCAGTGTATTACTTAGAAGTAGGTAGTTTGTCTTAAAGAAATTTCTAAAAGTACCTTTGGTGATAGGGATCTCTGGTTTCAGTTCTGTTTTGAAGGAGACTGTTTTATGGTCAGACCTAACAAGTGATGAAGATATGCAAGGGATGGTACAAGAAGTTCTCATATTAGTAAGGACAAAATCCAAGATGTCATTCCCCCTACTGGGTACTTTGACTAATTTTTCTAGGACATTTGTATTGTCAAAGTCCAGGAATCTCTGTGCTTGTGCACTAGTTGTGGTGAAGGTTTCCCAGTCTATAGTTGGATAGTTTAGATCACCTAGGAAAATGGTATTGGCTTTAATACTGTGTGATTCTAGTTCCTCTGGATAAGTGTTGTGTATTTTGTGTCATAGAGAGACCTCTATAGATAGCTGATATATGGGACATCATCTTTCTGATAGTTATTTGGACATGAAGAAGCTTTAGTGCACAATGTACTTTACCAGCCTTGATATGAATCTCTTCTGAATGTAGACCTTTTCCCCTCATGTACAGTAGCTGGTCTAAAAGCATAGAAGGTATTATAGCCCTGCACAAGCAGAGTGCTCTCTCCTATTTTAAAACATGTCTCAGTCACTACACAGACATCAGTGTCTTCTGTGGTGAGAAGGCTTGCAGGGAGTGGAGTTTCTAGTTCAGGCTCCTAGCATTGATCAGTAACACCTTCATATTTTCCTTTGCTTGTTTTGTTATGTTGGTATGTTTATCAGGTTGAGATTGCCTAAAAAAAGCACAATGGTGGTGTACAATGTCTTTTCCAGTAATCAAAACCCTACAGGGGACAGATGCATGCCATCCCTGGTGAAGCAGCATGGCCTGTTGATCATATCCTCCATGGTTGACAAATATTGGACTTCATTTAAATGACACCAAAAGCTAAGCCAATTATTGAAGTCAGTTATTATTTGCTCATGTTGCGGCATCATCCTTGGAGAAAGTAGAATGCTGCTCATACCTCCCTTGGACACAGTCTGAGAGCTCCATCATATCTCTCTTCATATAATCCAGAGAAGTTCACCTCAAGTCACTGACACTGGCACTAACTATGACAGAGTCATACTTGTACTTGTTGCTCATGGACTTGAGTGCTTGTGTTATCTGACGGATCCTTATACAACAGTCACTGAAGTGACATCCCCCCACATTTAAAATACCACTGGCTACACAAAACTGATTGATTATATACAATATGCAGTTTACATCATGAAATGTTTTATACAACTACTAATAAGAACAAAAATGTTTTATTTACACACTGTTTCCCTCTTTTAGTGTCTTTCTCAACATTAATGACATAAAGTGGAGGTATCTGCTTTTCTGTCTGCCCATAAGTTTAACAAAGTCAACACAAGTCCAGTCATTCTCAAATGCTTTTTCTTGCAAACCCATATTTCACAAATGTGATTTCTTTATTTATCCCTTTTTTGACCTGGTTAGTCTCACTATGCTAATAGTTTCTTTTCAAGGGAGACCCAAGGTGGTGTTTGTATTACTGGGGGAAATTTGGCCAGGGATATTAGGGAACTTACCCTACTGTATTCAGTACGTGCCATGGGAACTTTTGTATCCACCTTAGCTACCGTCAACTCAAGCAGATGGAGACTTTGTTTAATGTCTCATGTGAAGGGCAGCACATTCCAGAATACAGCACGCCCCTTATGCTGCACTGCAGTGTGAGTAAGTGATCTACTTGGTGTAGAAATAGAATCCACAGCCTTCTGCACCAAAGGTGAGTGTGTTACCTGCTGAGCCATTGAGACTGAATGGACAAGATAATGCTTTATAGTATCCCATGTATTTACTAATTTCAGTGTTGCTGGTCTTCCTGTTCATCTCTGTCTCCGAACACCAGACTCTGATGCAAGTCCAAGGTACTCCTGATTCTTCTAGTCAACTCCTGTGCTTTTTTTTTTCTGTCTTTCAAACATTTTCCTTTGGGACATGGGAAAAAAGATTTACTGGCAAAGTCTCTCTATGAGCTTTATTGTCAAAAGAATGAAAAGCAGAGTCCTCTTCAGTTTGCTGGCTCACTTTTTTTTTTAATAAACTTCTTTTTTATTTACTCTTTAGCCTGTTCTGTATCAGAAATGTATTTTATCCCCCAGAAAAAAAATATTCTGAAGACAGCTGGATATACAGCAGCTTAAATCTCACTCTTGCCTTTTGGTTTCCCCTGATTGTTGAGGTATTTTTTTCTCCTCTGCCTGGTGTACAGAATTATTTTCTGCAATTAGTCTGCTGTCTCCAATTTTTATTGCTTTTCATTTCTTCCATAGTTTTGTTAGGATCAGCTCTTTATTGCTCTTGATGTTGTGTATGTGATTAACATGGAAAATGTATGGATTTGTAATACTTTTTTTTTTTAGTAATATGATGCCATCTTTGAATAAAAGCTGTGGCTTCAATTTAACCATTGTCAAGCACTTGGGACTCAGGCACCTGAAATGCTTCCAGCAATAATTACACATTTGATTTAAAAATAAATTGAACAGTAAATGAACAATAAGATACAATAGTGAGCACGTAATAAATTTCAGTAAGCATGATTATGTCTAGTTAATATATATTATTTACTAGACATATATAAAGTAGTGAAGAGAAAAGCAACGAAAAACAAGAAAAAAGTGGAGTGAGAAGGGAGGAAAGCGGTAACAGTTTAAAAAAGAGAGGGAGAGGCTTAGGGAGGAATATGAATGGGGATTAGTAGTAAAGGGAAATTAACTGTTAGTGGATGTGCCAGTATTAAGAATACGAGGAAAATAATAGGGGTGGATTCTTTTAGAGTCATCTTATATCTTGCATTTGGAAGCATTTTGAGTGTGATTATCTGTGCAATTATTTTTAGTATGCTGTTCATTATACAAAAGAGAATTTCCTCTACACAGTCTAACACACACAACTACTGAGACTGAATCCTGTGTATTCCACCATGTCACTGACAACCAGGTGCTGTTCGAAATATTTCTACGATTGCCATCAAATTATCTAAAATTACATACAGTTAATTGTTCTGTAAATTTAATACTATGCTTTTTAGGAGTCCTTACTGAATTTATATTTTAGCTCATTGCAATACTTTTCCTGCTTACTGCTTCTGTGAGTTTCTATATGTGTTATTATCATAACTGTTAATAGTTTTAGTTGGGTAAGTTTTTGTATTTCCCTTCCTGTGTAACACTGAGCTAACCTGAAAAGGTCCAAATAGATTAGTGCTGTTCCCTGCAGAATTAAAAAATAAATAAATAAAACAAATAAATAAAGAAATATAAATAAACAAACATTGGCCACAGTGACATTCTGAATGATGGTAACACCTCTCAACTGTACAGAGTTTTGCAGAATGTCCAGATTTTTGACTCACGTTTTTGGTCCGTTTTTCATAAAATTGTGGTTTTCTAGCAAATTAGTGGCAAATCATTAAAGACTGAAGTTAGAAAACAATAACAGATATTTGAGTTTCAGACTTCATACTCTTCAGAAAATTCATGCTAATGCACAACTTGTTATTCTATGAACTTTCTAAGTTTGTAAGAGCAATATTTTAAAAAATGTCTCTATTTTTGGGCCTTTGTCCAGATTTCTTGCTTTAAGAGGTTGAGAGGTATGGTAACATCTTTGAGCTATATTTTTAAATTCATAGATTGACAGAGTTTTCAAAGCAAAGCCAGTTGTGGAGCTTAAGCACTTGGCCAATATCCAGCCTCATAGTACACCTTCTGTCTCCAGAATGGCAAAACAGGCCACACCAAGGATTAGTTTATTGGTAGCCATAGAATACCTGGGAATAAATATATTTCTGTCATCAAGCAGGTTCTTGGAGTAAAACAGACTCCCTAGACATCAAAGCCAAGAATACTTAAGTGATTGGTGTGAATATCTATATTAACAATACAGTGATGATGTTCATTATTCCCACTGCTGCAGTAGTCTTTAAAGCCATATGAGTTGTTTCATGTGTAGGAGGAAGCAACAACTGTCCAGATTCAGAAAGCTCTACTCCCTACTCTCCTTCACATTGACTGTCAATTGGCTAATAGCAACTAGGGAAATCAGGAGTTAAGAGTGAAGCTTTCTTTAGGTTTTCTTGCCCATATAACTAGAGAAGACCCTAACAATTCTGACTGAAGCAACCAATAACAACCATAAAACATATAAAGTAGAAACAAGAACACATTCCTATTTTATATCCTGACTGCAATTATATACAGTAGTGAGGAATTTAAACATCTACTGTTATGGGAAGTGTAACTTACACAACTGTACTATGTTTATCATTCCCACTGCTGCAGTAGCTTTTAAGCAGTATGGGATGATTACCAAAGCCTATCCAACCTAAGAGGAGGAAGTATATGGATCCAGGAGCCCCTGGAGAATGGTCCTAGCAAATCTAGACCTTAAAAAGGAATCCAGTTTACCTCAGTTTATAGTACTTTATAAAAGTATGACCAGAGGACCATATAACTGCCTCTAGAATGCTTTTAGAGTCTACCCCTTTCCATTGTGCCATCAAAGAAGACAAGGCTGTAGCAGATTGTACCCAAGTACTGTCCGGAATAGATTTGCCATGGTGGGAATAACAAAAAGCAATAGCTGAGGACAACCACCTGGAAACTGTCTGCCCAGATACAGGCTGCCCCTTGTTTTCCCTTGATAAGAAATAAATAGCTGGTTAGCTTTTCTAAAGGGATTAGTTCTGTCAAGATACTACAGCAATTAGCATAGTATGGGAATTCAGACATCTACTGCTATGTGTAAGTGCATTTTACACAACTGTATCTTTTTTGTCCCTGAATTTACAGTCTACTGAATGGGGGACAAGAAAGTTTTAATGATTTGTTATGCAATCTCTACTGTTGTCTGGTTGAAAAGGATTCCATTACATTGTAGGAGATATGAACTTGTATTTGGTCACATGGGCAGCATAAAGGGTATGTGAATGTCCTTGACAAGCATGAATTGTACCAATCTGTCAATACCTCCATCTGGTTACATTTGATTGAGAGAATGCAGGATGCTCCTATAAGATCTGATAGAATAGAAATCACTCATATACAGTGATATGTATGTAATCAAGGGAATATGTTCATCATATTGATCACTGCTGTAGTGGTCTTAGCTCTATGGGTTATATCCTGCAAAGGGTATAACAACTAGCCAGCTTCCAAAGCTTCAGGGCATCTTCCATAAGCCCTTCAGAGCATTAGTGCCACCAAAGAGTACACTCCTGTAAAGAAGTTGAGGATTGACCGTCAGTTTGGTGCTGTTCCTTTGCTGGGCAGATAGGTTCCTAAATACTGTCTGTTTTTTTTTTTTTAAATCACTTTCCTCTTTAGGACTTCAGCTTGGAGTTTTGTGCTTTAATGGACTGTCAGGAGACTGCATTGAACTTTTAAATGGGAGTGCTCTTTTTTTTTTTCCTGTCAGTTTATAAGTTATGTAAAATAACTGGAAACCTTTTTCTGTGGAGCAACTATTTTACTTTTTGGGGTCTGGCAAAGTGTTTTAAAGTGATTTTTACTGTGCTTGTCTGTACAGAAATTAACTTCTAAGGACTTTTAGTTTTTACTGCTGTTTGATGCTTGTCTTCCCTGCAAAAAAAGGCACCATTTTCTGCTTGACCTTAGAATGAACTGCTGGTCCACAACTGGTCCTTCTTCCAGCCACAAAAAGAAAATTTTAAGCAAACAGCTTTTGATACTACAGCAAGCTAACAATTTGCCTCATTCGTGGGTGGGTGACTCTGCTTTCACCATTTGTTTGTCCCTCAGACCTCTCTTTTACCCTAGGTTAGCACCTACAGCCACTATGGACTGGGTGTTAGCCAAATCGTTCAGCTGTTGGTGTCCCATCAGTGGCAAGGGAGACCCACTTTTGTTGATCTTCGACAGGGAGCAGGGAAGGCTTCCCTATTGTGTCAGGATGCTGTGCCCATCTCTGGGTAAGCTGCTGCTGCCATTAGTAACACAGTTGGCCTCATTTTCTAGTAAAAAAAACCCCAGAAAACTATGCATGTGTCTACTTCTCCTCAAATTCCCTTAGATAGGAGTAGTTTACGAGGTATGGGTTAGGGTTTAATTCAAGCTATTTACCCTTCTTGTAAAGTAATTTCTTGTAAAAAAAAGAGTGATACCTCCTTTCCTGTAGAGATTCAAGATTCTGTATTTGAACAGGAAAATAAAGGGATAGATATAGGGTTTTAATCTCAAATTTCTGATTCTGCTTAGAGTAGAGCTCAGTTTTTGATTCTCACTTTGGGGGTTTCTCTTTCTCTGTGGATGTTGCTAGTAGGTGCCAATGTTTTCAGAGGGAAAGCTCTGAGGTTTCTCAATCTCTCAGAAAATACTGAGTTGTTACAGAAGGAAGTTACAGAACCTGCACCCATTATTTCTGTTCTGTTTGCTTTAGAGAATGTGTGTATTACTGCCTGCAATTTTCCTGATAGTCAGCCAGCTGCCTGTAAAAAGGTAGATATGGTATATAAAGTCTTACATTTTTTTATACAGTATTCCCAAACCTGACCCATCAGCTATATAGCTTTAGTTGACACTACTTCTGTCTCATAAAGAGTACAATCCTACTCTTTCTCATAAGGAGGGAAAAATTATTGACAAGTATGGGAAAAAAGTGTATACTTATACAGCTTTGATTTTCAGAATTTTGAATTGTCAGGCTCAAATGTTAACATTTGTTCTGACTAGTTGTGAATGAATGATGAATGTTTTATCTGGTCTTTCTTCTTGTAGAGAAAAGTTTGTTTTAAATAATTTAGTTTATTCTACTGCAGAGGTCACTATTCATTGTGTACAGTGTGTATGATTCTGTTGATACTTCTTCCAGGGCTGTGGCCAGTTTTGAGGATGTTTGCATGGCTGCATTTTCACAGCCTCTCAGGTGATGTTAAAAATGAGATTTTAAATTTCCATTTAGATAGAGATTTAGTTTCTGCCCCCTCTGCTGCATAGATGATGAAAGGGATAAGCTGATGCAAGGAATCTCTTAAGAATTTTCATCCCCTTTTCCATATTTTCTAAGGGATACTGTAATTCCTCATCTAGTTTTGTCAAAAAGCAGAATAAATAGTTTCAACAAAATAAAGGTAAACAGACATTTAAGAAGAAATTGCAAAGGGATTCCAAAACGAAGCCTCAAACCTCCCAAAACCAAAAACAGTCCAACAAGTCTAAATGACTACTCAAGAGACCTTGTGACCCCCTCCCAACTTGGTCCCTGTTTTCATCCAGAAAGTGTGAATCTTCATTTTTTTTCTTTGGCAACAGATAATTTCAGACAAATGGGTTCTGAACTCATCAAGGTTACAGACAGCAATGGGAGGAAATTCCTCATCCTCCAGATCGGGTTCTTGTTTCCACCAGTTCATCATATGCTGTCCCAGGTAGGGAACAGGTATTATTCAGTGATGTTCTTAGAGCCAAAGAAAGTAAATGCTTGGAGACCAGTTCTGGATATTTCCTAAACCTGTTGGCAACAGTCCCCAAATTCAAAATGATGTCTCCTCACAACTTGTTACCTCTTCTTCCTCTTTCAAGTTTCCTGGTAAGACTAGAATTAAAAGATTAATTTTTTTATGTCTGGATGACATTTTTAGTTGTCTGCATTACCCTTTGTACTATCCACCGAGAGTGATCACAAAGTGTCCAACTCCAGTTATAGCTAGCTCATTGCAGGCTACAGTGTATCCACATTTTTCCATATTTAGATGACTTGCTCATTTTTGCAGAGCCTTTTTCAAAGTGTCAGGAATCTCTCTCTTGGATGAGAGAGCTCTTACAAATGCTGGGATTCCAAGAGAACATTAAAATGTCTTTCTTGACTCCTTTGCCCAGGATTATGTTCCTGGGATGCCAGATAGCCCATTTCAAAGAGGTTTTTGTCCACAGGAAAAAAAACATATCCTTTTTTTTATCTACTTCTAAGCTTTTCCACTCAAACTTCAGTCACTGCGAGAGAATACCTCAGGATTTTGGGTCTCATGTCATCTATAATTCTCATGATACCCTTGTCAAGACTCCACAT